>NW_027517917.1:27500-147500 GCF_048772815.1 Callospermophilus lateralis
TTTAAATCCATCAGGTGTTGAGAATCTAAGCCACAGCTTCACACAGGGCCAAGGGGCTGATTCAGACAATCCCTTTCCAAAGCAATTAAGCAAAGAGCCACAGGTATACCCATTCATTTCCATTTGAAAACTGTTTTCTTCAGGCTTCACAAAGGGATGGCCTGAGTCAAAGACCTTCCTGACATTCAGTGCAACAGAACAATAGGTAAGCAAAAGGCCCAAAGCAGGGTTTCTCCACTGAGACTTTCCTGGTCACAGTGATATCTGAGTTTTCTGAGATGCTCGCCATTCACTTCAGCTATACAGTTCATGGCCATGTTACAGAGTTTGGAGGGGGTACATATCTTGGACACAAAACCATGGGCTTATTCTGGAGAGTGGCCAGAATTCAGGAAGAAAACAGGAACTTAGAAAGATAGTAGGTGTTGCCCATCCATAAGGCAAGCTACAGTCCATTCATCAATTTGGCTGGATAAATGCTGTGAAGCTTTCTACTAGATAGGACACATCCATTGATGCATTTTTTTTAAGGTCTACAACCCCGGACACAATGTGATACACAGACATAGAAACACTCGCCTTGTCAAACGACTTACTAGAAACAGTCCACTCCAAACTAAACAAACCTACTTTTCTACCTATTCTAAGAACATGACGCAAGACCACAAACTCATAACCACAAACAAAAAGGCACCTCCTTTGCCCAGGTAGGTCTGTGACTATCCGGAGTGTCCTCTGACTTGTGGGCCAATAATGTTCCCCCGAAATGGCCTGTCCTGTCTTAGATCTGGTCTCCTTGGCCAACTCCATGAAGTTGTCAGGAGCCAGCGGAGCCTCTACTTGCTTTCTCAGGAAAAGCTCTGCTTCAGAGCTTTCTTGCATTTGGCCTTCCTCACATCTGTAGGTACCAAGAAAGACTGACTCTGTCTTTGTAAATCCAAACAAGTGAGACCACTGGGACTGGGACTGGGACTGGCTATGGGTGCCTGGCATCCTGGATCCCAAGTTCAGAGAGTTCCATCACCACTGAAGTGTGATGGAACTGTTTTTAGTTCCTCCTTCAGGAACTGAATGAGGTCACTCTCTTGGCAACCACTTTGTCCAAACGTTGCTTCCAAGGTTCCCATGAGATGGAGGCTGGCCCTAATTCCTGTGACACTTTAACAAGTTTGAATTGTATATCAACCATAATCTCCCAGGAACAAATCTACACACAGGCCTGGGTTGGCTCATGTTCTCTGCTTTAAGAATAGAAGCTGATTCAGACACAACCCTTTATCCTGACCAAGCCGTTTGCCATGGAAGATGCCTTTTGCTCTCTCAGGTCCTTCATAGCTGCCTACATATTCTCCAGGGATCATTTCGCCATGGACATTTGAGGTTATCACAAGGTGGAAGATCCATTACATTCCAGTATTATAAGACCAACTCTTTCCCTGCTTTTCTGTAAAGTAAGATTGAGGGAATACTGTATGGTTAGGGTTAATAACAGGTTCGATTTGGGTTAGGAATCATTTTGCTGGGTGAATAATGGTATTGGGAACCTGCGATATTTATAACAATATAGAGGTGAAATGTATGCATGAAAACAGAAATATAAGTATGATTTGAAGCCCAGAAGGGCATTGGGCCCTTGCTTGGGATACTTAGCATTGAATTAACTTCTGAACAGATGTCTCAGATAAATCGATATACAATGGCATATGACCTTGTACCTTGGATGATTGAATGTAGAAAAGAACATCCAGTCAAAAAGGGATAGTCAGTAGGATTAGAAAGATAGTAGTTAGGATTAGGAAGAAGAGTGCATGTAGAATTTGCAACAAAAGTTCTTTAGCAATAGGTTTTCGGTTAGAGAATGAATTTAAATGTCAGCACATGTGAAGAGTCAGTCACAATGATGAAATTGGGAAAATATGTAGGAAAGCAGATATAAATAGAGACATTAGGTAATCAGGCAAAGTATATAGTGAGTGATAGGATTAGACATTTTCAACAGGGTTGAGGTTGAATATATTATCTTAGGAAGAAACAAATATGTAGTCTCCAATAGGATTTACATTTGAGAGCATTAGGCAACCTGGACATGATATTTTTAGTAATCCATGTTCACTTTCCATTTAGGCTTTGGTACAATCATAAATGTGAACTTTGAATTCTGTGCCCAGAATATTTCTGTGATTAATATATATATATATATATATATATATATATATATATATATATATATATATATATATATATATATGTAGATCATTTGACATGAGTATTTCTCCACCATTATTAGGAGCAATATTGACTGACTACTACTGACTGATAGGTATAGATTCTTTATGTGATTTGGCGTCATGAGAAAACCCAAGCACCTCTTCATGGCTTGAAGAACTCATTTGACCCAAAGAGCCACAAGTGATGCTCATTCATTTCCATTTGAAAACAGCTTTCTTCAGGCTTCACAAAGGGGTGACCTGAGGCAAAGAACTTCCTGATATTCTGGGCAACAGAACAATAGGTAAGCAAATGGCCCAAAGCAGGGTTTCTCCACTGAGACTTTCCTGATCACACTCTCCCAGCTCACGTGTAAAGTTAGATTGAGGGAAAAGTCTATGGTTAGCGTTAATAACATATTCAATTTTGGTTAGGAATCATTCTGAAGGATGAATAATGGTATTGGGAGACTGGGATATTTACAAGAATATATAGGTGAAATACAAGTATGAAAACAGAAATCTAGGTACAATTTGAAGACCAGAAGGGCATTGGGCCCTTGAGTGGGTTACTTAGCTTTGAGTTATGTCCTGCCCATATGTCTCAGATAAATGGATGTTCAATGGCATAGGACCTTGTACCTTGGATGATTGAATGTTGAAGAGAACATCCAATTAAAAAAAGAAAGTCCGTAGGATTAGGAAGATAGTTGCTAGGTTTAGAAACAAGAGTGAGTATAGGATTTGGACAAAAAGTTCTCTAGCAATAGGTTTTCAAGTAGAGAGTGAATGTAAATATCAGCACATGTGAAGAGTCAGTCACAATGAGAACTGGGGAAAATATGTAGGAAAGCAGATGTCAATAGAGACTTTAAGAAATCAGGCAAAGTTTAAAGTGAGGAATAGGATGAGATATTTTCAACAGGCTTGAGATTGAATATATAATCTTAGGAAGAAACAAATATATAGTCAACAATAGGATTTACATTTGAGAGCATTAGGCAACCTGGACATGGATGTTTTTAGTAATGCATGCTCACTTTCCTTTTAGGCTTTGGTACAATCATAAGAGTGACCTTTGTTTTCTGTGTCCAGAATGTTACTGTGATAAAATGTATATGTAGATTAGGTGACATGAGTATTTCTTCCACCATTACTGGGAGCAATATTTTGAAGACGTATAAATTCGTATTGGGGGAACAAAGAGGTGTACCATGTGTCTATGAATATAGAAATAATGCATGAATAGACCATACTGTGAACAAATAATGTAACTGGTTCCAACTTTAAATAATTGATTTAATTAATATCTGAAAATGTAAAGGAAATCTTAAATTGATATACATACATTCATTATAACCAGTCATAAATCTAAAGGTAATATTAGGGTTATGGTTTATCAAGAAGAATGTGTGAGTTTTGCTTCAAAAGTGATTATGGAAATCGAAAATAATGTGTTTGAAAAGAAGTCTCATGAAAAGACCAGTCAAAAAATCTGGAGGAATATATGTGTTCTGAAGCAGGAAGTGATTGAAATTGAAACAAATGCCTATAAATTTGTGAACTTGTGGATGAAATATATATCCTATGATGTGCATAAACTGAGAAAATAGTAATGTACCACTGTTGAATAAAAATGAACCGGAAAATACACATCATGTCCCATAGGAAACTACTTGCATTGATATTAAACTGGGTATTACTGTAGACATATTAGGATTTGTATGCACCATCCACTGAAGTTATCTTTCAGTACTAGGTAACAAATATGTATTTCAGGTTGATGAATATTTCTGAGAATTATCTTGTGAAAAGTTGATCATAAATCCACATACATGAATATGAATGATTTTAAGGAGTGTATAATAAGACTCATATATTTCATATTTTGAAAAATTTGTAGAGTGTGTATTCCAATCAAAATTCATCATGAAATATATATGTCATCCACAGATGCAAAAATATTTATTTCACTGAAAATGGTTTTATGTATAATGTGGTTCTACTAGGAAGCTCACCCATATTTTGAATTTTCAGTTCCAACAATGTTTAGGAGGAGTGATCTCTTCTCATAATTTGTATCTGCCAAGTCAGCCACCTCACAAAAATGTACATGTGATAACAGATAGGATACTATATGTGCATATAAAAATACATGTGCTGAATAGGCTACAGAGAAATGAGACAGGAATTTGTTGAGAGCCACAGCTGAAGGGGCCCCAGCAAACTTCCAGCTGCCAGCAAATTTCCAGCTGCCGGCTGATTATTGGCTCACAGCGACCTCAGCATCATCTAGCTGATTGGCTCCTCTGTGGTGATGCTCATTGGGCTGTTTCCCTGCCCTTTCAGACCATGGAGCTGCTCCTTGGGGAACTTTTTTGGCTCCACCCAGCCAATCGGCCTCAAGAGCAGTAGGATTGTGGCTGGTGGAGAGGCTTGTGTGTGTGAGAGAGACTTTACAAGGAAGCCAGTAGTGGCAGTTGGGCTCTGAGGGTTTTTCCTGAGGAGTTGTTTTGTTTGCCGTGTGTGGTTCTAAAAATAAAGTTATTTTTTTTTTTGACAAGTGGCTCCTGAATCATGCCCAGCCAGACTGCAGCATTTGGTGGCTCACATGGGGAACGACTGAGGGTAAGTGATAAGGTAAACTGCTTGCCCCTGTGGGCAAGGTGAAAGGATGGGTAGCCATTTTAAGATGACTCCTTTGTTTTGCTTCACTTTTGTTTTAAGTTGCCTGTTCCTGGAGATGAGTGGGACGGAAGAAAAACCACTCACATCTGAGAAAAAACTATTTACGTCTGAGGAACAGATAGGTATAAAGGACGGATGCACATGTCAGGAGGATAGAAAGGCTATAATGACTTTTTGTTGTTCCCTTTTTAATTCATTCTGTCTCAGTTTTGTTTGGCGTCATCTTGTTGGGTTGTATTATAATAGAAATACGGGATCAGAAATTAGTAAAAAACAAACTGAAAGAGTGTTAAATAAATTGTTAGAGAAAGGAGGCATCTCAGAAATATCAAGGACAGTCAGGGCATTTGTTGATACAATACAAAAATGTAGCCCATGGCTTTTGAAGAAGGAGTCATTAAATATATCACAATGGAACCATCATGGTGAAGATTTAAAAGGATTAGAAAAGAGCAGCCGAGGGACTATGCCAGTTGGCACATTGCCATTGTGAACGTTCATATCTGGTTTGCTTAGTCCAAAGCCTTCAGTTCAGACAAAGATAGAGGAACCAAGTTTAGAGCATAAAAAGCAATCAGGGGCAAAGTTAAAAAAGGAGACTGCTACTAACACCTTTCTGTCACCAGAGGATGTAAATGTCCAACTAACAAGGCCACCTCCATGTGCTGGGAGGCCCCCAACCCCAACAGTTGATAGTTCGGATCCTGAGACAGGATCTCAAGTATTAACATGCCCTGTATTTGAGGTAGAAGGGCAGCGAATTCACCATGCTTTAAATTTCAAAATAGTGAAGCAGCTAAAAGAGGCTGTAACAACATATGGTCCTCAAGCACACTTCATTGTAAGCTTGGTCGAATCCATTAACACCTTGAACATGACGCCAGCAGATTGGGCTAATATGTGTAAAGCTGTGCTAAATGGAGGTCAATACCTATTATGGAAGGTTGTCAATGAGGAATTTTGCAAAGAGATGTCTAGGCGAAATGCAGCAGCTGGTTATCCTCAGAGAAATCTAGATTTGTTGTTAGAAAAGAGACCTTATGAGGATCAGCAACAACAAATTCCATATGATCCTGGCATATACGCACAAATTGCTGTAGAGGCAGTTAGGGCATGGAAGACTTTACAAGGACATGGAGGTTTACAAGGTCACTTATCTAAGGTAAAACAAGGAGCTAATGAATCTTACGCTGGATTTGTAGATAGGCTTATTGAAACAGCTACAGAGTTTTTGGAAATACAGAACAAGCAATGCCATTATTAAAACAACTGGCTTATGACCAAGCGAATCATTGCTGCAGAGGTATCATTAGACCATGGAAACATGAAGATTTAAACACATTTATTAAATTTGGTAGAGACATTAATGAACTAGAGCAAGTCGTGGCAGCTGCAATAAAGCAGGCTTTAGATGCCAGAGACATTAATGAAAAAGGGCAAATTGTGGCAGCTTTAGTAAAACAGGCTTTAGAAGACAGGCCAAGAACATGCTACAATTGTGAACAAACAGGACTTTTTAAAAGGAATTGCCCCATAGGAGGAGGGTTTAACAAAACTAGGTATCAAAGGACTAGAATACCGGGTATTTGGCCACGATGACGTAGAGGGAGACATTGGGCTAATGAATACCATTCTCAAACCACCATAGAGGGTACTTCATTATCAAAAAACAAACAAGCACCAGGTGTTTATCCACGATATCATGAAGAAAGGCATCCGGCTCCATTGCCAAAAAATGGACAGGGGGGCCCAATGCTCTGGGGCCCGAAACCGCAAATATATGGAGCACTGGAGGAAACCAGCAACCCCATCAGTGTAGTGCCCACGACACATTGTTCATCAGATCCCTCATCAGACAAACCAGAGGGAGCACAGGGTTGGACATCTGTGCCTCCGCCAGATCAATACTAACTCCAGAGATGGGAGTTCAAATCATTCCCACAGGGGTGAAACGACCTCTTCCAAAAGAACAGTAGGCTTATTATTGGGATGCAGCTCTTCTACTCTAAAAGGACTTATGATGAGTCCTGGGGTAATTGATCCCGATTATGAAGGTGAAATAAAAATTATAGCCAGTTCTCCAAAGGGTATATCAGTAATTTCTCCAGGAGATAGAATAGCACAATTACTAATAATACCCAGCCCACATGATAAATTTTACAGTTATGCTGTAGAAAGGGGTTCCAAGGGATTAGGCTCCACAGGTGTAGATTGGGCTATGCTTTCTTTAAATTTATATTCTCACCCCATGCTAAAACTAAATATTCAAGGACATGAATTCAATGGGCTACTGGATACAGGTGCAGACCTTAGCATCATCTGTCGTCAAGAATGGCCAAAACATTGGCCATTACAACAAGCCACTCAAATGCTTCGAGGCCTAGGAGTGGCGACTAATCCCCATAAAAGTGCAACGGTATTAGATTGGAAGGATCCTGAAGGATGTGAAGGAACTATACAGCCATATGTATTGGAACATCTTCCCGTAAATTTATAAGGATGAGATGTCCTAGATCAATTAGGTTTGACATTAACAAATAACATCAATCAAAATTCACCCACTATTATGGCTAGACAAGATTTTAGGAAAGGAAAAAGATTAGAAAAGCAAGAACAAGGTATAGCAACACCAATACAAAAAGATCAAGGAACAGATAGATATGGGTTGGATTTTCAGAAAGGGCCACTGAGACAATAAATATTACTTGGAAATCAGAAAGACCAGTATGGGTTCCTCAGTGGCCCCTGACTAAAGAAAAGATACAAGTAGCCCATGACCTGGTCAAACAACAATTAGCGGAAGGACATATACAACCTTCTGTGTCTCCCCATAATACTCTCATTTTTGTCCTTAAAAAGAAATCTGGTAAATGGAGATTATTGCAAGATTTAAGAGCCATTAATAATGGGATGGTTATTATGGGACCTGCTCAATCAGAGATTTCTCAATTGTGTGCTTTGCCAAAAACTTGGTATGCTTTCGTTGTAGATATTAAAGCTCGTTTTATTTTCAATTCCAATTCATCCTGAGGATATTCCAAGTTTTGCATTTACTATACCTGCACTGAATCATGAAGAACCTGACAAGAGATATGAGTGGAAAGTACTCCCTCAAGGGATGGCTAACAGCCCAACTATGCGTCAAATTTATGTTAACAAAGTAATCCAGCCACTTAGAAATCAAATTCCTGAAATACAAATTTTTCACTATATGGATGATGTATTATTAGCACACAAAGTTAAAAACACATTGCTAGAATGGTATGCCACACTTACAAACGTATTAAAAAATTATAACCTAGAGATAGCAATAGGTAAAATACAATTAAATTTTCCAATTAATTATTTAGTAGCTCTATTATCCTCAACCATGGTCAGTCAACCAAAAATTCAAATACGAGTAGATCAACTCAAATCAATTAATGACTTTCAAGAGTTATTAGGAGACTTAAATTGGATAAGGCCTCATCTAGGTATACCAACAGGAGAGTTGGGACCTTTATTTGATATCCTAAAAGGACCATGAGATCCAAATTCACTCAGAATGTTAACACCTGAAGCAAGAAAAGCAATAAAAATCATTGAAACATATATGGGAAATATGCTTTTGGATAGAGTTGATATAATTTTGCATTTATTATTTATTGTACTAACAACAAAAAAAAATATTTCTACAGGAGTATTTTGGGAAGAAGGTCCATTATTATGGATACATTTATCTTATTCTTCTAACACTATTATTACTTGCTATCCTGAGGCTGAGGGAGAATTAATACTCATAGGAATAAAAGCAGCAAAAAGAGTGTGTGTGGAATTTCACCCAATAAAATTATTACTTCATATACTATGAATCAAATTGATGAATTAGCTAATTAGTTAAATACTTGGGCAATAATCGTGTGTAAATCTAATGTTTCATTTGATAACCACTTACCATCTTATCTTTTATTGTCTTTTTGGTCATCGCATCCTGTAATTTTTCCAAAAATGACAAGAAAACACCTATCATGAATGCTCCAAATATATTCACCGATGGGTTAAATAATGGTACAACAGCAATAGTTACACCTGATCCAACTTTTATATTTTTAGTACCAAAACAATCAGCTCACAAGGTAGAGCTTAGTACAGTATTACAAGCTTTTGTGATTTTTTAAAGATTCTGTATTTAATTTATTTTCCGATAGTCAGTATATAGTTAATGCTATAGTATCCCTTGAAGATGCTGGTAGGATTTCCCCTTTCTCTACTGTTTTCTCTTTGCTTTCCACTATACAAAGTCTAATCTGGGACAGAAAAGATCCATTCTTTATAGGACATATCAGGGCACATACAGGATTGCCTAAAGCCCTTAGTTTGGGCAATGATTTAGCAGATAAAACTACAATTGACATACATACATATTTTCTTTACACTAGAAGAAGCAATAAATTTTCTTAAAAAGTTCCATGTCAATGCTTATACTTTACAAAAGCATTTCAAAAATCTAAGGAACATCTAGACAAATTATAAAACAATGTCAAAATTGTGTGACCTTTTTACCACAAGTTAATCTTGGAGTCAATTCTAGAGGATTGATACCTAACCATATTTGGCAGATGGACGTCACACACTTGCCAGAATTTGGAAAATTAAAATATTTGCATGTTACAGTTGATATTTGTTCTGGATTTTTAATGGGCTCCCTTCATGCTGGAGAAAAAAACTAAAGATGTTATAGCTCATTGCTTACAAAATTTTGCCACTGTGGGCATTCCAAAACAGTTAAAAACAGATAATGCCCCCGGTTACACTTCTAACTCTTTTAAACAATTTTGATCATCATTTGGCATTACTCATATAACAGGAATCCCATACAATCCACAGGGACAAGGCATAGTTGAAAGAGCACATCAAACAATAAAAATGTACTTATTAAAGCACAAAGACGGAATTGAGAAGGGGTATATATTCCCCAAAGATAAACTTAAATTAACGCTTTTTACTCTAAACTTTTTAATCTTGGATTCATCAGGACTTAGTGCTGTGGAAAGGCATATGTTTCAAAAAAATGTGCATAAGCCCAAGGTCCTTTGGAAGGATATTCTAATAGGACAATGGAAAAGTGTTGACCCAGTAATTGTCTGGAGTTGGGCGTCTGTTTGTGTGTTTCCACAGGAAGAACAGCAGCTGATTTGGATTTTGGAGAGATTAACTAAAGTCCTGACCCAGTGATTGTCTTTAGTCAGGGGTCTGTTTGTGTGTTTCCACAGGAAGAACAGCAGGCAATATGGATTCCAGAGAAATTAACTAAAGTGATTTCTATAGACCAAAAAGAAGATGATTTGGCTCAAATTCATAACAGCTGATATCCAAAACTCCAGTTTGGCTATCCTTACATCTGCGACAGAACCAGGATGCTTTTTTCAATATCTATTTTATTATTGCCCTTTCCCACATCATGAAGTTCTATTTTTTATTTTATTTTTTTTTTTGAGCTCATACAGACCTAGGTTAATGTTTTGCTGATCAGTTCTATTTTTTGACTATAGAGTTTTTAGACATTCCAATGGTGATTTCACCTGTAAAAAGTTATAAGGCCTTTACTATTATGTTATGTGTTGTATATATTATATTATTTGTGCACACTTGTGTTTTGTGTTTTATGTTTGAATGTACATATATCCATATATCATATATGATGTGCGCTCATGAAAAAATGAATCCAAATTTTTTTTTTATTCACGTGATTTAAATAGTTTAATTTAAATTGGGTAAACAACTGTTGAGGATTGTTTTAATATGTGAACAAAAAAAGGAGTTTAGCAGAACTGTTTGTTGACTTTCACCTTTCCTTTTCATTATATTTAATAATTCTCTTCGAGATAATGTAAATTGTTAAGATAATTGGGTTTTTTAGTGCCTTCTGGAATGGTAAGTAATTTTTTCTTTAGCCATTATTGCCAGAATTCCAATCTTCAACCCAGTGCTGGTGAAGACAAAGATAAAACCAATCTACAGCTTCTGCAATAGCCATCACTGAACTGCTTGCAGAACTTGCCTGGAATATATATCACTTGTATGCATTGTGAACTAACATGTATGCATTGTGAACTATCTGTTGGTGCAGCGACTTGTGGTAGTGTTGGGGTAATTTTGCTGATGCTCTCATTGGTGGTACAAATTTTCCAATAGGAGACATCAATTGGCTTGGTCTATCTTCCCTATTCTCACTTTATAGAGGTCAGGAACCTTACAGAGGAAGGCGAAAGACTTCATTTGCAATGACTGTACTTTCGGCCATTTTGGTTTTGGATGCACACATGGGATCTTTGTTTAGATCCATAAGGGGCTGAGAATTTAATCAACAGCCTCACACAGAGCTAAGAGGCTGATTCAGACACATCCCTTTCCAAAGCAATTAAGCAAAGAGCCACAGGTGATTTCCATTCATTTCCATTTGAAAACTGTTTTCTTCAGGTTTCACAAAGGGGTGGCCTGAGGCAAAGAACTACCTGACATTCAGGGTAACAGAACAATATGTAAGCAAAAGTCCCAAAGCAGGGTTTATCCACTGAGACTTTTCTGGTCACAGTGATCTGAGTTTTCTGAGCTTTTCGCCATTCACTTCAGCTATCCAGAACATAGCCATGTCACAGAGCTTGGAAGTGATTCATATCTTGGACACAAAACCATGAGCCTCTTCTGGAGAGTGGCCAGAATTCAGGAAGAAATCAGCAACTTAGGAAATTAGCAGGTGTTGCCCATCGATAAGGCAAGCCAAAGTCCATACATAAATCGGGCAGGATGAATGCTGGGAAGCTTTCTACCAGACAGGACACATCCATTGAATCATTCTCTTTTCTAATGTCTACAACCACGGACACAGTGCGATACACAGACATAGAAACAGTCGCCTTGTCAAATGACTTATTAAAAACAGTTCACTACAAACCAAACAAACCACCTTTCCTACATATTCTCAGAATATGAGACAAACCAAAAAACCACACCCACATAACAAAGGCACCTCCTTCCCTCAAATGGGTCTGTGACTATCCGGAGTGTCCTCTGACTGGTGGGCCACACTATGTTCCCCTGAGATGGCCTGTCCTGTATGAGATTAGGTCTCCTTGGTCAACTCTGTGAACTTGTCAGAAGCCAGGGGTGAGCCTCTACCTGCTTGCTCAGAAAAGGCCCCTCTTGAGAGCTTTCCTGTTATTTGGCCATTCCCACATCGGTAGGTATCAAGAAAGATTGACTCTATCCTTGGAAAATCAAAACAAGTGAGACCACTAAGACTGGGACTTGGACTGGCTCTGGGTGCCTGGCTTACTGGATCTAAGTTCAGAGAGTTTGATCACCACGGAAGTGACGTAAGTCACTTCCTTCAGGAATTGAATGAGTTCACTGCCTTGGCAACCACTTTGTCCTAAGAGTTGACTCCAAGGGTCCCATGAGATGGAGGCTGCCCCTGCTTCCTGTGACACTTTCACAAGTTAGAATGGTATATCAACCATAGGCACACAGGAACAGCTCTCCACACAGGCCTGGTTTGGTCCATCTTCTCTACATTAATAAGAGAGAGGCTGATTCATACATATCCCTACATCCTGACCAGGTTGTTTTCCATGGAAGATGACTTTTGCTCTCTCAGGTCTTTCATAGCTGCCTACAACTTATCCAGGTGTCATTTATGTAGGACATTTGAGGTTCTCAACAGGTGGAAGATCGCCTACATTCTTGTATTGAAATACCAACTCCTTCCCTGCTCTTCTGTAAAGTTAGATTGAGGGAAGAGTGTATAATTAGGGTGAATAACAGGTTCGATTTGGGTGAGGAATCATTCTGAGGGTTGAATAACAGTATTGGGAACCTGCGATATTTACAAGAATATATAGGTGAAATATAAGTATGAAAACAGAAATCTAGTTAAGATTTGAAGCCGAGAAGGGCATGGGAACTTGATTGGGATACTTAGCGTTGAATTACGTTCTGAACAGATGTCTCAGATAAATCGATATACAATGGCATAGGACCATGTACCTTGAATGATTGAATGTAGAAGAGAACATCAAGTCAAAAAGGAATACTCGGTAGGAACAGGAGATAGTAGTTTTAGGAAGAAGAGTGAGTATAGGATCTGGACCAAAAGTTCTTTAGCAATATGGTTTCAGTTGAGAGTGAATGTAAATGTTAGCACATGTGAAGAGTCAGTCACGATGATGAACTGGGGAAAATATGGAGGAAAGCAGATATTAATAGAGACATTAGGAAATCAGGCAAAGTATAAACTGAGTCATAGGACTAGACATTTTCAACAGGGTTGAGTTTGGATATATAATGTTAGAAAGAAACAAATATGTAGTCACCAATAGGATTGACATGTGAGAGCATTAGGCAACCTGGACATGGGTGCATTTAGTAATCCATGCTCATTTTCCATTTAGGCTTTGGTACAATCATAGGAGTGACCTTTGTTTTATGTGTCCAGAATATTACTGTGATAAAATGTATATGTAGATCAGGTGACATGGGTATTTCTTCCACCATTTCTGGGAGCACTATTTTGAAGAAATATAAATTAGTATTGGGGGTACAAAGGGTATACCCTGTGTCATAGAATATATTGATAATGCATCAATTGACCATCATGTGAATAAATAATATAACTGGTTCCACTTTAAATAATGGATTGAATTGATATCTGAAAATATATAAGAAATCTAATATTGATATACAGTCATTCATTCCAACGAGTTATACATCTAATGGTAATATTAGGGTTATGGGTTATCATGAAAGGTGTGTGGGTTTTGCTTTAAAAGTGATTACGGAAATCGAAAATAATGTGTTTGGAAAGAAGTCTCATGAAAATATCAGTCAAGAAACATGGAGAAATACATGTGTTCTGAAGCAGGAAGTGACTAAAAGTGAAACAAATGCCTATCAATTTGCTAACTTGTGGATGAAATATGTATCCTATGATGTGCATAAACTGAAGAAATAGCAATGTACCCGTGTTGAATAAAAATGAACTTCAAAATACACATCATGTCCCATAGTAATCTACTTGAATTGATGTTAAACAGGGTCAGTTACTGTAGAAATGTTAGGATATGTATGCAACATTCAACGAAGTTAGTTTTCAGTACTAGGAAACAAGTATGTATTTTAGGTGGATGAGTATTTCTGAGAATAATCTTGTGAAAAGTTGATTATAAATCCACATACATGAATATAAATGAATTTAGGGAGTCTACAATAAGACACATGTTTCATATTTTGAAAAATCTAGACAGAGTGCATATATATACATATATGTATATATATATATATATATATATATATATATATATACATATATATATATACACACACACACACAGAGAGACATTAAAAATTGCAATATATATGCCAATCGAAATTTATCGTGAAATATATATCATCATCAGATCCAAAAATATTAATTTCACTGAACATGGATTTTTGTATAAGGTTGTTCAAATAGGAAGCTCACCCATGGGTTGTATTTTCAGTTCCAACAGCGTTTACGAGGAGTGGTCATTTCTCACAATTTGTATCTGCCAATCAGCCTCCTCATGAGACTGTATGTGTGATAACCAGGTAGGATTCTATATGTGCATATAAAAACACATGTTCTGAATAAGCTAGAGAGAATGGGAGACAGTAATTTACATATTTGTTAACTTTAAAAACACACGGAAAACTATTTCAATTAAAAATTGACTAGATTTATTACTCCTACCCTATATAATGCAAAAGCAAGTCCAACTATACACCATGCCTCCTATGAAATGCTTGTATTTCTATTTTGTTTGAGTTATTTTTCTCCATCATATTAGGATTAGTAGTCAGAGTCTATTAGGATATGGGTTAATGTCAGGGATTCAGTATTTCAAATAAATGCTGCACACAAATTTTTGCACTCTCATACAGAAAAATGCCTTGACATTACCCTCGCCTGAAGTAAGACACAATTAGAGGAGAAGAGTTAAAAATTCTGTGAATACATATCTGGAATGGAATACGCTCAGGAGTTCACAACCTTGGAGGTGGTAGAGGAGTTTCCAAAAGTAAGGGACAGGGTAAACACTCAACAAACATGGAGCTCTGCTGGCCTAAAGACTTCTTGAGAAACTGCCTCTGAGGTTGCGCACTTGAAATATAAGTATTTGTCAGGAGCTTCCTTTGTAGTGAGACCATCAAAGCTGGGTGTGCATGTATGTGACCTGGAGGACATAGTTTCTTATTTTCCACTGAACATGAGGCAGCAGTGCTGATTTCTCTCTATGTAGGTTAACAGTGTCCACTGGGGGCTAAGTTTCTCTCTGTGTGGACTGTGAAGCCATTTGGTCATCCTCCACTTTTCGTGGTATTTCTTACTGCTGCACTGGGAGTTTGTTATTTGCTTCACGAAATACAAGTAGTTCACCTGGTACAGTGCTGGAGGGAGTTCTGTCACCTGTGGTGGGTAAGGGTCTGCAAGAGGATGCACCAACCATGCTTCTATCCCACATAGCTTTTCCCTTGACCATAGCATCCTGATTCTGAACATTGCCCTGAAACCTCTCCAAATAACAAGATGCCTTTACATATAAGGGTCTGCTGGCTGCACCATGTCAGTCACAAGCCATTTGGAAGACAATGGAAGATCCCCATGGCCCCACCACAGATGTTTTATCACACACCTGCCCTCCACTGCTCTATGCCCACTACTCAGAAGGCTCCAACTTACTGGCATCTCTGTTCTACACCATTTGCATGAAACCCAGTGAATCAAGGCACTGTCTGTTATACTCATGATCAGAAACCGGACATCCAAACTTTCTCCAGTGGTACCTGGTCCTGGGAATTTCAAAAATTTCATGGTATTTATCTAGCCATTTTTCAAGGATGAAGTTGGAGGCACTGTGGGTTTCAATTCATTCAGGAACCTTTAAATTTTGAGAAAGCTGATTTCAATGAAATCTCTATAGAACTCTCACAGACAAGGCTTCTCAAAGAGTGGCCAAAAGGTCACATGAAACCAGGCTCATTGAAGTCTACAGTGTGAGTTTCATGTGTGTTTTGACTCTCAACTATGGCTGCCAAGTCATTCAGAATAAAATCATGTGATATCCTGGCTGAAATTTCCAATGCTCTGTGGAAAGTCACCCTGGGCCTAGATCTCAGTTTCCAAGGGCAACTCTCATGTGTGGCCTCTTATAATCCCAACACAATTCATGACACCTCTTCTCTGAGTTCAGTTCCAGAACTCAGAGTCTAAGGGGAATCACACCAGAGTTCACACCCAGGCGGACCCAGTCTGTTAGGGTAAAAGAAATTGAAGTTAAAGTGTAAAATAGCGGGTGTTGTAAAGTTTCTAAGCTGCAAAGCCTGAGTTAAAATGTAAAGGACCAGGTATTGTTAAGTTCCCATGCTAAACCTAAAACCTGAAATTCCTGTAGCTGTTAGGACAATTCCTTTCACTGCCCATTAAATATTCCCCCTGACCATCCAGTTGTTTAATAATCTAGGACCCTGTGCAGCTTGGCACCTAAGCATATCAGGGCCCAAACCAATCAGTTTGAATGTACCCCCCTCCTTAGGATCGACCTATCACCCCCGCCCAACCTGATTCCACCAATGAATGTGCTAATCAAGTTTGAGAGTTGTTGTTCGATTTTCCGGCTGATCAAGATGATTTCCTCTGATATATATAAAGCCTCTGCCTACCCAAAAAGTGTACTGAAGCACTGCTTAACCTCTTCTCGGGGATCTGGGCCGCTGTTCCTTGTTGAGTGAGCATAGAGCCCCAGCGAACTGAATTGGATCCTCAATAAATCCCCATTGCTGTTGCATGAGCCAGTCTCTTGGTAGTCTCTTCCTCCGACGTCTGCTGGAATCTTACAAGTCATCTCTTCCAACTGCCACACAAATGACCACAATTAAAACCAAAACACTCCCACATGGCCCTCATATTCTTCCATATAGACACTCATCATATCCTCTGGCTAAAGGTTTCCATGAGGGGCGCAGCCCAAGACAGTGTCCAAAATAAGCTCCCTTGCCTCTGGTTTGCCTAAAGTCAGGGTGGCCTGGACAACCTTCCTGTGAACCAGGAGTGGTCAAATAGGCCTGCCATTAATACTACTTCGGTTGACCAATTTGAGGCCTACTGACTGTGGGGTTTAGATTCTTTATGTGAATTGGAGTAATCAGAAAACCCAAGCACCTATGGGCTAGCCTCTGCAGGGTTTTAAGAACTCAATTGACCCAAAGGATCCCTATTCTCACTTGATGGAGGTCATGAACCTTACAAAGGAAGGTGAGAGACTTTATCCATAATGACTGCTCTTTTGGCCAGTTTGGTTTGAATGCATACATGGGATCATTCTTTAGATCCATCAGGTGCTGATAATCTAAGCCACAGACTCACAAAGGGCCAAAAGGCTGAATCAGACACATCTCCTTCCAAAGAAATTAAAAAAAGAGCCACAGGGGATGTCCATTCATTTCCATTTGAAAACTGTTTTCTTCAGGTTTCAAAAAGAGATGGCCTGAGGCAAAGACCTTGCTGACATTCAGGTCAACAGAACAATAGGTAAGCAAAAGGCCCAAAGCAGGGTTTCTCCAATGAGACTTAAATGGTCACTCTGATATCTGAGTATTCTGAGATGCTCTCCATTCCCTTCAGCTATCCAGTACATGGCCATGTCACAGAGCTTGGAGGTGGTACATATCTTGGAGAGAAAACCATGAGCCTATTCTGGATATTGGCCAGAATTCAGGAAGAAAACAGGAACTTAGAAAGATAGCAGGTGTTGCCCATCAATAAGGAAAGCCTCAGACCATTAATAAATTTGGCAGGATACATGCTGGGATGCGTTCTACTAGACAACACAAATCCATTGATCCATTCTCTTTTCAACTGTCTACAACCACGGACACAGTGGGATTCAGAGACATAGAAACACTCGCCTTGTCAAATGACTTACTAGAAACAGTTCACTCAAAACCAAACAAACCGCCGCTACTACCTATTCTCAGAACATGAGACAAAACCACAAACACACACACACATACAAAGGCACCTCCTTCCCCCAAGTAGGACTGTGACTATCCAGAGTGTCCTATGACTGGTGGGTCATACTATGTTCCACTGAAATGGCCTGTCCTTTCTCAGATCTGGTCTCCTTGTCCAACTCTGTGAAGTTGTCAGGAGCCAGTGGTGAGCCACTACCTGCTTTCTCAGAAAAGGCCCCTCTTCAGAGCTTTCCTGGCATTTGGCCATCCACACATCAGTAGTTACCAAGAAACTCTGACTCTCTCCTTGGTAAATCAAAAAAATTGAGACCCCTGGGACTGGGACTGTGACTGGCTCTGAGTGCCTGGCTTCCTGGATACCAAGTTCAGACAGTTCCATCACCAAAGAAGTGTGATGAGGTCACTTCCTTCAGGAACTGAATGAGGTCACTATCTTGGCAACCTCTTTGCCTTCACAGTTGCTTCCAAAGGTCCCATGATATGGAGGCTGCCCCTACTTCCTGTGATACTTTCACAGGTTAGAATGGTATATCAACCATAGGCACCTAGGGACAGCTCTCCACATAGGCCTGTTTTGGTCCATCTTATCTATATGAAAAAAAGAGAGGCTGATTCAGACACAACCCTTTATCCTGACCAGGTTATTCACCATGGAAGATGTCTTTTGCTCTCTCAGGTCCTTCATAGCTGCCTACATCTTCTCCATGGATCATTTCTGCATGGGCCTTTTAGGTTCTCAGCAGGTGGAGAATCCCCTACATGCCTGTATTTTGAGACCAACTCTGTCCCTGCTCTTCTGAAAAGTTAGATTGAGGGATCAGTGTATGGTTAAGGTTAATAACATGTTTGATTTGGGTTAGGAATCATTCCGCTCAATTAATAATGGTATTGGGAACCTGTGACATTTTTAAGAATATATAGGTGAAATATAAGTATGAAAACAGAAATCTAGGTAGGATTTGAAGCCCAGAAGGGCATTGGGCCTTTGATTGGGATACTTAGCATTGAATTATGTTATGCACAGATGTCTCAGATAAATCGATATACAATGAAATAGGACCTTGTACCTTGGATGATTGAATGTAGAAGAGAACATCCAATCAAACAGGGATAGTCTGTAGGATCAGGAAGATAGTCGGTAGGTGTTGAAATGAGGGCGAGTATAGACTTTGGACCAAAAGTTCTTTAACAATAGGGTTTCGGTTAGAGAGTGAATGTCAATATCAGCACATGTGTAGGGTCACTCACAATGATGAACTGGGGAAAATATGTAGCAAAGCAGATATCAATAGAGACATTAGGAAATCAGGTATAGTAAAAAGTGAGTGATAATATTAGACATTTTCAACAGGGTTGAACTTGACTGTATAATCTTAGGGAAAAATAAATATGGAGTCACAAATAGATTGACATTTGAGAGCATTAGGCAATTTAGACATAGATGTTTTAGTAATCCATGGTCAATTTCCATTTAGGCTTTGGTACAATCATAAACGTGAACTTTGCATTTTGTGTCCAGATTATTACAGTGATAAAATGTATATGTAGATCAGGTGGAGTATTTCTTCCACTGTTTCTGGGAGCAATATTTTGAAGATGCATAAATTAGTATTGGGGGTACAAATGGGTGTACCATGTGTTTATGAATATTGAGATAATGCATGAAGAGACCATACTGAGAATTAAAAATATAACTGGTTCCAACTTTAAATAATGGAATGAATTGATATCTGAAAATATACATGAAATCTTATATTGATACACATACATTCATTACAACCATTTATACATCTAATGGAAATATTAGGGTTATGGATAATCATGAAAATTGTGTATATTTTGCTTCAAAAATCATTATGAAAATCAAAAATAATGTGTTTGGAAAGAAGTTTCATGATAAGACCAGTCAAGTAACCTGCAGGAATACGTGTGTTCTGAAGCAGGAAGTGATTGAAAGTGAAACAAATACCTGTAAATTTGATAACTTTTGGATTAAATATATATCCTATGATCTGCAAAAAAAGAAGAAATAGTAATTTACCACTGTTGAATAGAAATAAACGTCAAAATACATAACATGTCCCATAGGAATCAACTTGCTTTGATATTAAACTGGGTCAGTTACTATAAAAATATTAGGATTTGTGTGCACCGTTCACTGAAGTTAGCTTTCAGTACTAGGTAACAAATATGAATTTCAGGTGGATGAATATTTCTGGAATAATCTTCTGAAAAGTTGATTATAAATCCAAGTACATGAACATGAATAAATTTATGGAGTGTATAAAAGACACATATATTTCATGTTTTGAAGAACCTGGAGAATATATACAAAAAACACACACAGAGACATTAAAAACTGGCAATATATGCCAATAGAAATTCATCATGAAATATATATCATCCATTGAAGCAAAAATATTTATTTTACTAAACATGGATTTAAGTAAAATGTTGTTCAACTAGGAAGCTCACCCATAGGTTGAATTTTCAGTTCCAACAGTGTTTAGGAGGAGTGATCTCTTCTCACAATTTGTATCTGCCATGTCATCCACCTCACAAAAATATAAGTGTGATACCAGGTAGGATTCAATATGTGCATTAAAAATACATGTTCTGAATAGGCTTCAGAGAAAGGGAAACAAGAATTCACATATTTGTTAACTTTAAAAACACATGGAGAACTTTTTCATTTAAAAATTGACTAGATTTGTAACACCTACCCTTTATCATGCAAAAGGCAAGTCCAACTATACAACAGGCCTCCTCTGAACTGGTTGTATTTCTATTTTGTTTGGGTTATTTTTCTCCATCATATTAGGATTAGTAGTGAGAGTCTAGTAGGGTATGGGTAAGTGTCAGGGATTCAGAATTTCGAATGGAAAATAGGAAAATTAATCTCATGTGTATTCAAATATGTGCTACACAAAAATCTCCCCACTCTGATCCAGAACAATGCCTTGACATTTCCTTCACCACAAGTAAGACACAATTAGAGGAGAAGAGTTAGAAAATTTGTGAATACATATCCGGAATGGAAAATGCTCAGGAGTTCACAACCTTGGAGTTGGGACAGGAGTATCCAAAAGTAAGGGATAGGGTAAACACTCCACAAACATGAAGTTCTTTTGGCCAAAAGACTTCTTGACAAACTGCCTCTGAGTTTGGGCACTTAAACTATATGTTGTTGTCAGGAGATTTAGCTTCCTTTGTAGTGAGACCATCAATCTGGAATGGCATCTATGTGACCTGGAGGACATGGTTTCTTGTTTTCCAATGAACATTAGGCAGCAGTGATGAATTCTATCTTTGTCGGCAAACTTTGGCCACCTGGGTCTAAGTGTCTGCCCGCGTGGACTGTGAAGTCATTTGGTCATCCTCCACTTTTCGTGGTGTTTCTGGCTGCTGCACTCATAGTTTGGTGTTGCTTCAAAAAATACAAGGAGTTCATCAGGGACACAGTGCTGGAGGGAGTTCTGTCAGGTGTGGTGGGTCAGGGTTTACAGGAGAATGCACCAACCAGGCTTCTATCCCACATAGCTTGCCCCCTTGACAAGAGCAACCTGATTCTGAACATTGCCCTGAAACCCCTCTATATAATAAGATGCCTTTACATATAAGGGTCTGCTGGCAGCAGCATGTCAGTCACAAGCCATTTGGAAGTCAAAGACATATTCACATGGCCCCACCACAGATGTTTATCACACACCTTCACACCACAGCTCTAGGCCCACTACTCAGCAGGCTCCAACTTACAGGCATCTCTGTTCTACTCCATTTTCATGAAACCCAGTCAATCAAGGCATTGTCTGGTACACTCATGATCAGGAACCAGATATCCAAAGGTTCTCCAGTGCCACCTGGTCATGGGAATTTCAAAACTTGCATGGTATTTATCTAGCCATTTTTCAAAAATGAATTTAAGACACTCTGGGTTTCAATTAATTCAGGAACCATTAAATGGTGAGGAAGCTCATTTCAATGAAAGCTCTAGAGAACTCTCATAGGCAAGGCTACAGAAACAGAGGCCAAATGGTAACATAAGCAAGGCCCATTGAGGTCTACAATGTTAGGTCCATGTGTGTTTTGACTCTCAACGATGGCTGCCAAGTCTTTCAGAATAAAATCATGTGATATCCTTGCAAAGATTCCCAGTTTTCTGTGCAAAGCCACCCTGGGCCTAGATCACAGATACCAAGAGCGAATCTCATGCGTGGCCTCCTAAAATCTCAAAACAATTCATGGCAATACTTCACTGAGGTCAGTTCCAGAAAGCAGTCTCTAAGTGGAATCACACAAGAGTTCAAGCCAAGGTGAACACAGTTATCTCTTCCAACTGACACACAAATGACCACAATTAAAACCAAAACACTTCGACATGGCCCTCATTTTCTTCCATATAGACACTCATCATAACCTCTGGCTGGAGGTTTTCATGAGGAGCGCAGTCCAAGACAGTGTCCAAAATAAGCTCCCTTGCCACTCATTTGCTAAAGTCAGGGTGGCCTGGACATACTTTCTGTGAACCAGGCGTGATGAAATAGGCATGCTGTGAAGACTACACCGCTTCTCTACTTTGAGGCCAACTGACTCAGAGGTTAAGATTCTTTATGTGAATTGGAGTCATGAGAAAACCCAAGCACCTCTGCAGGGCTTTGGAGAACTCCTCTGACCCAAAGGATCCCTATTGATGGAAGTCAGGAACCTCACAGAGGAAGGTGAGACGTCATCCACAAGGACTGCTCTTTTGGCCATTTTGGTTTTGGATGCACACATGGGATCTTTCTTTAGATCCATCAGGTGCTGAGAATCTAAGCCACAGCCTCACACAGGGCCAAGAGGCTAAATCACACACATCCCTTTCCAAAGCAATAAAGCAAAGGGCCACAGGTGATGCCCATTCATTTCCATTTGAAAACTGTTTTCCTCAGGCTTCACAAAGGGGTGGCCTGAGGCAAAGAACTTCTTGAAATTAAGGGCAACAGAACATTATGTAAGCAAAAGGCCCAAAGCAGGGTTTCTCCACTGATACTTTACTGGTCACACTGATATCTGAGTTTTCTGAGATGCTCGCCATTCCCTGCAGATATCCAGTACATGGCCATGTCACAGAGCTTGGAGGTGGTACATATCTTGGACAAAAAAACATGAGCCAATTCTGGAGATTGGAAAAAATTCAGGAAGAAAATTGGTAATTAGGAAGATAGTAGGTGTTGCCCATCCTTAAGGAAAGCCGCAACCCATTCATAAATTGGGCAGGTTGAATGCTGGGAAGCTTTCTACTAGACAGGACAAATACATTGATGCATTCTCGTTTCTAATGTATACAACCACGGACACAGTGGAATACACAGACATAGAAACACTCGCCTTGTCAAACGACTTACTAGAAACAGTACACTCCAAAAAAAAAAAAACTAACCGCCTTTCCTACCTATTCTCAGAAGATGAGACAAAATCATAAACCCACAACCACAACCACAAAGTCACCTCCTCCCCCAAGTAGGTCTGTGACTCTACGGAGTGTCCTCTGACTGGTGGGCCATACAATGTTCCCCCGAAATGTCCTGTCCTGTCTCAGATCTGGTCTACTTGGCCAACTCTTTTAAGTTGTCAGAAGGGAATTTTGAGCCACTACCTGCTTTCTCAGGAAAGGCCCCTATTCAGAGCTCTCCTTGCTTTTGGCATCATAATATCAGTAGGAACAAAGAAAGACTGACTCTGTCTTTGGTAAATCCAAGCAAGTGAGCCCACTGGGACTGGGACTGGGACTGGCTCTGTGTGCCTGGCTTCCAGGATCCCAAGTTCAGAGAGATCCATCACGAAGGAAGTGAGGTGAGGTCACTTCCTTCAGGAACTGAATGAATTCACTGTCTTGTAAACCATTTTGTCCTAATAGTTGCTTCCAAGGGTCCCATTAGATGGAGGGTTCCCCTACTTCCTCTGAAATGTTCACAAGTTAGAATGGTATGTCAACCTTAGGAACCCGGGAATAGCTATCCACACAGGCCTGGTTTGGTCCTTCTCCTCTACATTAAGAAGAGAGAGGCTGATTCAGACATATCCCTTCATCCTGACCAGGGTGTTTGACATGGAAGATGACTTTTGCTCTCTCAGGTCCTTCATAGATGACTATATCTTCCCCAGGGTTCATTTCTACATGGATCTTTGAAGTTCTCAGCAGGTGGAAGATCCCCTACATTCCTGTATTGTAAGACCAACTCCGTCCCTGCTTTTCGTTAAATTTAGATTGAGGGAACAGTGTATTCTTAGGGTTAATAAAATGTTTGAATTGGGTTAGGAATCATTCTGCGGGATGAATAATGGTATTGGGAACCTGCGATATTTATAAAAATATAGAGGTTAAATATATGAATAAAAACAGAAATCTAGGTAATTTTGAAGCCTAGAGGGCATTGGGCCCTTGATTGGGATACTTAACTTTGATTTACATTGTGCACAGATGTCTCAGAAAAATAGATATATAATGGCATAGAACCTTGTACCTTGGATGATTGAATGTCGAAGAGGACATCCAGTCAAAAACGGGTAGTCGGTAGGATTAGGTAGATAGTAGGTTTAGGAAGAAGTGTCAATATAGGATTTGGAATATATGTTCTATCGCAATAGTGTTTTGGTTAGAGAGTGAAAGTAAACATAACTTCATGTGAAGGGTCAGTCACAATGATGAACTGGGGAAAATATGTAGGAAACCACATATCAATAGAGACATAATGAAATCAGGCAAAGTATAAAGTGAGTGATATGATTAGGCATTTTCAACAGGGTAGAGTTTGAATATATAATCTTTGGAAGAAACAAATATGTAGTCACCAACAGGATTGATAATTGAGAGGATTAGGCAACATGGACAGGAATGTTTTTAGTAATCCATGTTCACTTTCCATTCAGACTCCGGTACAATCATAAGTGTGACATTTACTTTTTGTGTCCCGAATATTACTGTCATAAAATGTGTTTGTAGATCTGGTGACATGAGTATTTCTTACACCATTTCTGGCAGTAATATTTAGAAGATATATACATAAGTATTGGTTGTACAAAGAGGTGTGCCCTGTGTCTATGAATATAGAGATAATGCATGAATTGACCACACAGTGAATAAATAATATAGCTGATTCCACTTTAAATAATGGATGGAATTGATATCTGAAAATATTTAAGATATCTTATATTGATATAAAATCATTCATTCCAACCAGTTATACATCTATTGTTAATATTAGTGTTATTGTTTATCATGAACGGTGTCTGAGTTTCGCTTCAAAAATGATTATGAAAATTGAAAATAATGTGTTTTGTAAAGAAGTCTCATGAAAAGACCAGTCAAGAAACATGGATGAATACATGTGTTCTGAAGAAGGAATTGATTGAAAGTGAAACAAATGCCTATAAATTTGCGAAACTGTGGATGAAAAATATATCCTATGATGTGCATAAACTGAAGAAATCATAATGTACCAGTGTTGAATAAAAATGAACGTCAAAACACACAGCATGTCCCATTGGAATCTACTCGCATTGATGTTAAACTGGGTCAGTTACTGTAGAAATATTAGGATTTGTATGCAACATTCACTGAAGTTAGTTTTCACTAGTAGGAAAAAATATGTATTTCAGGTGGATGAATATTTCTGAGAATAATCATGTGAAAATTTGATTATAAATCCACATACATGAATATGAATGAATTTAGGAAGTGTGTAATAAGACAAATATATTTCATATTTTGAAAAATCTGGAGACTGTATATATATATATATATATATATATATATATATATATATATACACACAGACATTAAAAAGTAGCAATATATATGCCAATCGAAATTCACCATGAAATATAAATCACCCACAGATGCAAAAATATTCATTTTACTGAACATGGATTTATGTATAATGTTGTTCATCTAGGAAGCTCACCCATAGGTTTAATTTTCTGTTCCAACAGTGTTTAGGAGCTGTGATGTCTTCTCGCAATTTGTATCTGCCAAGTAAGCCACCTCACAAGATTGTACGAGTGGTACCAGATAGGATTCTGTATGTGCATATAAAAATACATGTGCTGAATATGCTACGGAGAAAGGGAGACACGAATTCATACATTTGTTTACTTTAAAAACACATGGAGAACTCTTTCAATAAAAAAATTAACTAGTTTATACCTTCTACCCAATATAATGCAAAAGACAATTCCAACTACACACCATGCCTTCTCTGAACTGCTTGTATTTCTATTCCATTTGGGTTATTTTACTCCACCATATTAGGATTAGTAGTCAGAGTCTAATAGGGTATATGTTAGTGTCAGGGATTTAGTATTCTGAATGGAAAATTGGAAAATGAATCCAATGTGTATGCAAATATGTGCTACACAAAATTTTTCCCACTCTCATCCAGAACAATGCCTTGACAATACTTTCACCCCAAGTAAGACACAATTAGGGAAAAAGAGTTAGGAATTCTGAGAATACAAATCTGGAATGGAATATGATCAGGAGTTCACAAACTTGGAGGTGGTAGAGGAGTTTCCAAAAGTAAGGGACAGGGTCAAAACTCTCCATATAACAAGATGCCTTTACAAATAAGGGTCTGCTGGCTGCATCCTGTCAGTCACAAGGCATTTGGAAGCCAATGGCAGATCGAAATGGCCCCAGCGCATATTTTGTGTCACACACCTGCCCAACATTGCTCTAGGCCCACTGCTCAGCAGGCTCCAACTTACTGGCATATCTGATCTACACCATTTTCATGAAACCCAGTCAATCAAGGCACCGTCTGGTATACTCATGATCAGCAACAGGACATCCAAAGTTTCTCCAGTGCCACCTGGTAATGGGAATTTCAAAAATTTCATGGTATTTATCTAGCCATTTTTCAAGGATGAAGTTGGAGGCACTATGGGTTTCAATTAATTCAGGAACCATTAAATGGTGAGGAAGCTCATTTCAATGAATGCTCTGAAGAACTCTCACAGGCAAGTCTTCCCAAAGAGTGGCCAAAAGGTCACATGAAGCCAGACCCATTGAGGTCTACAATGTGAGTTCCATGTGTGTTTTGACTCTCAACTATGGCTGCCAAGTCTTTAAAAATAAAATCATGTTATATCCTGGCTGAGATTCCCAGTGCTCTGTGGAAATCCACACTGGCCTTAGATCTCAGTTTCCAAGGGTCACTCTCATGCGTGGCCTAATAAAATCCCGACAAAATTCATGGCAATACTGCTCTGAGGTCAGTTCCAGAACTCAGTCTCTAATGGGAGTCACACCAGAGTTCAAGCCCAGGTGGACCCAGTCATCTCTTCCAACCACGATACAAATGTCCACAATTAAAACCAAAACACTCCCACATGGCCCTCATCTTCTTCCATATAGACACTAATCATTACCTCTGGTAGCAGGTTTCCATGAGGGGCGCAGCCCACAACAGTGTCCAAAATAAGCTCCCTTTTTCCCTCATTTTCCTAAAGTCTGTGTGGCCTAGAAACCCTTCCTGTTAACCAAGAGTGATCAAATAGGCATGCCGTTAATGCTGCTTTGCTTCTCCAATTTGAGGCCTAATTACTGTGCGGTTTAGATTCTTTATGTGAATTGGAATCATGAGAAAACCCATGCACCTATAGGCTAGCCTCTACAGGGCTTTAAATATCTCATTTGACCCAAAGTATCACTATTCTCACTTAATGGAGGTCAGGAACTTTACATAGGAAGGCGAGAGACTTCATCTACAATATCTGCTCTTTTAGCCATTTTTGTATTGGATGCACACATGAGATATTTCTTTGGATCCATCTAGTGCTGAGAATCTAAGCCACAGCCTCACACAGTGCCAAGAGGCGGATTCAGACACATCCCTTTCCAAAGCAATTAAGCACAGAGCCACAGGTGATGCCCATTCATTTCAATTTGAGAACTCTTTTCTTCAGGCTTCACAAAGGGGAGGCCTGAGGCAGAGACCTTCCTGACATTCAGGGCAATAAAACAATAGGTAAGCAAAAGGCACAAAGCAGGCTTTCTCCACTGAGACTTTACTGGTCATACTGATATCTGAGTTTTCTAAGAAGCTCGTCATTCCCTTCAGGTATCCAGTACATGTCCATGTCACAGAGCTTGGAGGTGGTACATATCTTGGACACAAAACATGAGCCTATTCTTTAGAGAGGCCAGAATTCAGGAAGAAAACAGGAACTTTGGAGGATAGCAGATGTTGCCCATCCATAAGTCAAGCAGCAGTCCATTCATAAATTGGGCAGTATGAAGGCTGGCAAGCTTTCTACTAGACAGGACACATCCATTGATGCATTCTCTCTTCTTATGTCTACAACCACGAACACCGTTTTATATACAGACATAAAAACACTCGCCTTGTCAAAGTACTTACCAGAAAGAGTTCACTCAATCCAAACAAACCGCCTTTGATACCTATTCTCAGAACAAGTGAAAACCACAAACCTACACCTACACCCATAAAGGCACCTCCTTTCCCTAAGTAATTCTGAGACTATTTGGAGTGTCCTCTGACTAGTGGGCCACAGTATGTTCCCTTTAAAGGGCATGTTCTCTCTCAGATCTGTCCTCCTTAGCCAACTCTGTAAAGTTGTCAGGAGCCAGCATTGAGCAACTACCTTTTTCTCAGGAAAGGCCCCTCTTCAGAGCTCTCTTGGCATTTTGCCATCCTCACATCAGTAGGTACCAAGAAAGACTGACTCTGTCTTTGGTAAATCCAAACAAGTGAGACCACTGGGACTGGGACTGGGACTGGCTCTGTGTGCCTGGCTTCCTGGATCCCAAGTTCAGATAGTTCCATCAACAAGGAAGTGAGGTGAGGTCAATTCCTTCAGGAACTGAATGAAGACACTGCCTTGGCAACCACTTTGTCTTAACATTTGCTTCCAAGGGTCCCATGAGATGCAGGCTGCCCCTACTACCTGTGACAGTTTCACAAGTTAGAATGGTATATCAACCATAGGCACCTGGGAACAACTCTCCAAGCAGGCCTGGTTTGGTCCATCTTCTCTACATTAATATTTGAGAGCCTGATTCAGACACAACCCTTCATACTGACCAGGTTGTTTTCCATGGAAGATGACTTTTGCTCTCTCAGGTCCTTCATAGCTGCCTACATCTTCTCCAGTGATCATATCTGCATGGATCTTTGAGGTTCTCAGCAGATGAACAATCCCCTACATTCCTGTATTGTAATACCAACTCTGTGCCTGCTCTTCTGTAAAGTTAGATTGAGGGAAGAGTGTATGGTTATGTTTAATAACATGTTTGATATGGGTTAGGAATTATTCTGCTGGATGAATAATGGTATTGGGAACCTGAGATATTTATAAGAATATAGAGTTGGAATATTGTAATGGTCGGGCAGGCATAGGAGGAAGAGACCACCAAGAGACTGTCTCATGCAACAACAAAGGGTTTATTGAGGGTCCAGCATGCTGGGGCTCAGAGCTCACTTGAATAGAGCAGAGAGTCCTGAGAACAGCTTAAACAGAGCTTATATACTTTCCTTGGAGAGGGCAGGGAGGGAAATTTATTGATGCGTCAGGGAGAGTGGGCAGTTTGCTTTCAACGGGATGATGGAGTACATTCTGCAGTTTGGCAGTTGGGGACAGCACATTCTGGGAACAAGATTAGCAAACAGTTCTCAAGATTTCAAGAGTGTTTTATTAAGCATACAGAAAAATAGGAAGTGACAGGTACCTATTTTATTAACTTTTTATTCCCCAATTCTTCTTCTGGTTACTTTTAATCATGAAAGTGATCATTGAAGGGTGTCACATTTTATGTCTCCTAGTGGGGTATATTGTTGTCTGATTACCATAAGTTTAAATTGTCCAATTTGAGCTTCGAGAAAGGAAACTACATGGTTGAGCCAACAGGGTCCTACAGTTAGCAATAATATGAGGATTATTAATGGACAGGCCTGGGCTGATGAAAGCATAGTTAACCAGAGGGACTGTGTGAACCAAGACTCAAACCACCCTTTTTGGGCCTCTCTCTCTCGTTGACACTCTTAAAGGCATTTTCTTAATATACTCATAGGTTCTTATACAACTCCAGTATGGTCGGCATAAAAACAACCTTCTTCCCTCAATGCAGCACAAAGTCCCCCTTCTCTCATGAAGAGAAGGTTTAACCCTCGCCTGTTCTGTAAAACAACTTCAGAGAGAGAGGTTAAACATTCCTGTAAAGCTGTGATGGAGGTTTTATTATCTTTAATTTTTTTTCTATTGCTGCTTCTAATTGGGTCATTTGTTGTGTCCCATGGACTAGGGTTCCTGTGCTCACTCCTGCAGCAACTCCTATTCCTAATAGGATGGCTAAAGTGAGAGATACAGGTTCCCGGTGGAAACAGGTTGTATGCCCTCCGATTTGATCTTTAAATGAACATGCATCATCCTAGAACACTCTGGGAAACATCTGCACCATTACATAATTAATCACATCTGTTGACCATTTCATGAAAACATAAACAATGTTTAAGTATATAGAATTATACTGTTGTAGGTACGGAAAAGGAAAGGAATCTAAGATAGCACCGAAGACAGGGAAACAGCCCTATTTGGTTGCAAACGGATTTAGAGGGTATTGCTTCTGTTGTAATCAATTAATCTTCTGAACCCCAAGTTTAGGTAGTTTCAGAATTTGTACCCAACATGTAAGGGAAGGGGCTCAGAAGTTCACAGTCTGCAGAAGTTCACAAAAAGCAGTTTTTGTTTCTGTTATTTTTCCCTCTGTTCTCGGCAAGTTAACTTTTCAAGGACACTTGGGACAGGGAGAGCTTTTTTTTTTTCTCTTTTTTTTCTCCCTGCCAGCTGTTACCATGGAGCCTAGTTGGTAACTTCTTTACTTAGAATTGTAGCCATCTCTGTGAATCCCCAGCTCAAGGCCAGAGGCCTTGTTCACTTATTTTGTGAAAAACTCGAAAGGGGGTGTCTAGCTTAGGAGTGCTGATTTTTCCAGCCACTGGCCAAGTAGAACAGGGCGACATGAAAACACGGAGTTTATCTACATTGAATTCTTTTATAGGGACTCTTTTGCTGAAAGTCCTAAAGTCAGCAATGGTGAAGACTTCTGGAGAAGGTCATATAAGACTTTTCTGTGGGCCTGGTGAAGAGGGGCAAGACGTGGAAAGCAAGGCTGAGAGCAGCTCCGTTTATCTGAGAATTAGGAAGGAGAGATGTAAAAGAATATTGGGAAAGGGGTTTGTGATTTTCCTGGCAACAAAAACTTGAGCAGTAGAACAGGTAGAGCAGAGGGGACGACAGGAGTGAGTATCCCAAAAAGCCTGTGAGGGACTTTAAATTCTTAGTCACCTGTTTTCAGTGATGACAAGGCAACTTTAAAGGTCACTTTCATTACATCTTGGATAGTGGTCTGAGGGATCTCCTCAGCTGGTTTGAGCTTTAGGTTAGCTGGTAAGAGGACCTGATGGGACCTGCTCTGGGCACTTACTGGAGAAAAGAGGACTGAGTGGGTGGAGGGGTACCTCAGTACCTGATACCTCAGCAAGGGCGCAATGGTCTGAGAACCGGCCGAGGTTTGGTTTTTTGATCTAGTAAATGGAGGGGAGAAATCAGGTTGCTGAGGTGGGAGTGAAAGCAGAGAGTCTGGAGCAGAAGGCTGAGGGTTAGGATCTATTGGAGAAGCATAGTTCAGGACGTGAGTGAAGGAGGGAAAAGGTCTTCACATAGGGGAATCTCCTTCCACCCTTTTGATCACTTGTAGAAGTTAAAAATGTCATGCATAATTTGAGGATCTAGAGAGCCTTCTGGGGTCCATCGGTTTTGGTTGTCTAATTGGTAATATGGCCAATGCTGTGTACTGAATTTGATGGGGAGTTTGGGTTCCACCAGGCAGTCCCTGTATGCTACCATCCCCATGACTTACAGAAGAAGTTGGCTTTTTCCCCTCACAGCCGTGGCTCTTTGTGGCTTTGATAGTCTGCCATGCAAACATAGTAATCTGGGCTAGCCAACCTGCATCTTGCTCGTGTGTCCCTACATCCATAATATTTGTTTCCATTATCGATGATACAGAAGGTATTTAATAGAATTTTAGTGGGATCCACTTTATCAGATATATCCCAATAGGAAAAACCTATAGCCAGCTGACAAATGTCTGGGTGGAGAGATGGCCACCAGGTCCCTATGGGGGCTGTAAGCGAGATAGACCATACTTCTTCTCTAGTAGGATTTGTGATCAGCCATCGCTGATGAACCACCTGATGAGGTTTAGGACTACTGGTGGCCAAGGGGAGAGTCTATAGCCTTATTCATATGGTGAATACACAATTTGAAAGGGTTACTAGTCATTTCCAGTTTCCAGCAAGAGTCTGGACAGAGCGCAGGCTTGAGATGAGAGGCATGGATCCAGGAATTGATTCCGTATACATTTACTGATGTAGGTGTTATAAGTAGTACCTGGTATGTTCCTTTCCATCGGGGTTCCAGGAATGAAACCTGATGTCTTCTTATGTAGATGAAGTCTCTTACATTATATTGAAGTGGAGTTCCCTTGTCCCCAGTTTGGTAGGCCGTGGCCAGCTGTTTGAACAGATATCAATGAGTTCTTTCAAGAGCTTTAAGTCTGTCAAGCTAGGGGGTGTGGAAGGGATCCTTAGGTCTTAGAGTTGGGGTTAGGTCCCTTACTGGAGGAAGGGCACCATAGAGAATTTCACAGGTGGTGAGGTTACACAAAGAAACAGAGGGAGTATTTCTTGCATGAAACAGTGCATAAGGCAGGAGCATAGTCCAATCTTTTATGCAGGTCTCTAAGATTAATTTCGTAAAGGTCTATTTAATGGTTCTATTTATTTTTTCTACCTGTCCTGAGTTCTGGGGTCTATAAGCATAATGTAACTACCAATTAATAACTAGGGTACTGGTTAACCTATTCTTAGAACATGAGACAAAACCAGAATCCCACACCCACACCCACAAAGGCACCTGCTTCCCCCAAGTACATCTGTGACTATCTGGAGTATTCTCTGACTGGTGGGTCATACTATGTTCCCCAAAAATAGCCTGTCTTGTCTCAGATCTGGTCTTCGTGGGCAACTCTGTGAAGATTTCAGGAGCCAGCATGAGCCACTACCTGCTTTCTCAGGAAAGGCCCCTCTTCAGAGCTCTTCTGGCATTTGGCCATCCCCACATCAGTAGGTACCATGAAAGACTGACTCTGTCCCTGGTAAATCCAAAGAAGTGAGCCCACTAGGAGTAGAACTGGGATTGGCAATGGGTGCCTGGCTTCCTGGATCCCAAGTTCAGAGAGTTCCAACACCAAGGAAGTGACGTGAGGTCACTTCCTTCAGAAACTGAAAGAGGTCACTCCCTTGGCAACCACTTTGTCCTAACAGTTGCTTCCTATGGTCTCTTGAGATGGAGGATGCCCCTACTTCCTGTGACACTTTCACAAGTTAGAATGGTATATAAACCATAGGCACTCAGGAATAGCTCTCCACACAGGCCTGGTTTGATCCATCTTCTCTACATTAATAAGAGAGAGGCTGATTCAGATACAATCCTTTATCCTGACCAGGTTGTTTGCCATGGAAGATGACTTTTGCTCTCTCAAGTCCTTCATAGCTGCCTACATCTTCTCCAGGAATGATTTCTGCATGGACCTTTGAGTTTCTAAGCAGGTGGAAGATCCCCTACATTCCTGTATTGTAAGACCAACACTGTCCCCGCTCTTCTGTAAAGTTAGATTGAGGGAACAGTGTATGTTAGGGTTAATAACATGTTCAATTTGGGTTAGGAATCATTCTTCGGGATGAATAATAGTATTGGGAAACTCTCTCAGATCTGGTCTCCTTGGCCAACTCAGTGAAGTTTTCAGGAGCCAGTGGTGAGACACTGCCTGCTTTCTCATGGACTGGCCCTCTTCAGAGCTCTCCTGGCATTTGGCCATCCTCACATCAGTAGGTACCAAGAAAGTCTGACTCTGTCCTTGGTAAATACAAACATGTGAGCCCACTGGGACTGGGACTGGGACTGACTCTGGGTGCCTGGCTTCTTGGATCCCCAGTTCAGAGAGTTCCATCACCAAAGAAGTGAGGTAGGTCACTTCATTCAGAAACTGAATGAGGTCACTGCCTTGGCAAACACTTTGTCCTAAAAGTTGCTTCCTAGGTTCCCATGAGATGGAGCCTGCCCCTACTTACTGTGACACTTCAAGCTAAGAATTGTATATCAAAAATAGGCACCCGGGAACAGCTCTCCACACATGCCTGATTTGGTCCAACTACTCTACATTAAGAAGAGAGAGGCTGATTCAGACACATCCCTTCATTTTGACCTGGTTGTTTTCCATGGAAAATGAATTTTTCTCTCTCAGGTCCTCCATAGCTGTCAACATCTTCTCCAGGGATCATTTCTGTAAGGACCTTTGAGGTTCTCAGCAGGTGGAAGATCCCCTACATTCCTGTATTGTAAGACAAACTGTGTCCCTACTCTTTTGTAAAGTTAGATTGATGGAAGAGTGTATGGTTAGGATTAATAACATATTCGATTTGAGTTAGGAATCATTCTGTGCAGGAATAATAATGGTATTGGGAATCTGCGATATTTACAAGAATAAATAGGTGAAATGTAAGTATGAAAACAGAAATCTAGGTAAGATTTGAAGCCCAGAAGGGAATTGGGCCTTTGATTGTGACACTTAGCTTTTAATTATGTTCTGCACAGATGTCTCAGATAAATCGATATAAAATGGCATAGGACCTTGTACCTTGGATGATTGAATGACGAAGAGAATATCCAGTCAAAAGGGGACAGTAGGTGGATTAGGAAGATAGTAAGTAAGTTTAGAAAAAAGAGTGAGTATAGGAACTGGACCAAAAGTTCTTTAGCAACAGGGTTTCGGTTAGTGAGTGAATGTCAATGTCAGCACATGTGAAGAATGAGTCACAATGATGAACTGGGGAAAATATGTAGGAAAGCAGATATCTATAGAGACATTATGAAATCAGACAAAGTATAAAGTGAGTGATAGTATTAGATATTTTCAACAGGGTTGAATTTGAATATATAATCTTAGGAAGAAACAAATATGTAATCATTAATAGGATTGACATTTGAGAGCATTAGCCAAATTGGACATGGATTTTTTTAGTAATCCATGTTTACATTCCATTTAGTCTTTGGTACAATCATAAGTGTGAACTTTGCATTTTGTGTCCAGAATATTACTGTGATAAAATGTATATGTAGATCAGTTGACAGAGTATTTCTTCCACCATTTCTGGGAACAATATTTTGAAGACATATAAATTAATATTGGGGGTACAAAGAGGTGTACCCTGTGTCTATGTATGTAGAGATAATGCATGAAGAGACCATACTGTGAATAAATAATATAACTGATTACACTTTAAATAATCGATTGAATTTATATCTGAAAATATGCAGAAAATCTTATATTGATATACAATCATTAATTCCAACCAATTATACATATAATGGTAATATTACTTTAATGGTTTATCAAGACGGGTGTGTGAGATTTGCTTCAAAGCGATAATGGAAATTGAAAATAATGTGTTTGGAAAGAAGTCTCATGAAACGAGCAGTCAAGAAACATTAAGGAATACATGTGTTCTGAATCAGGAAGTGATTGAAAGTGAAACAAATGCCTATCAATTTGATAAATTGTGGATGAAATATTTATTCTATGATGTGCATTAACTGAAGAAATAGTAATGTACCAGAGTTGAATAAAAATGAACGTCAAAATACACTTCATGTCCCATAGGAATCTATACGCATTGATGTTAAACTGGGTGAGTTACTGTAGAAATATTAGGATTTGTGTGCACCATTCACTGAAGTTTGTTTTCAGTACTAGGAAACAAATATGTATTTCAGGTGGATGAATATTTCTGATAATAATCTTGTGAAAAGTTGATCATAAATCCACATATATGAATATGAATGAATTTAGGGAGTGTATAATAAAACACATATATTTCATATTTTGAAAAATCTGGAGAGTATATATATATATATATATATATATATATATATATATATATATATATATAACACACACACAGACATTAAAAAGTAGCAATATATATGGCAATCTAAATTAATCATGAAATATATATCATCCACAGATCCAAAAATATTCATTTTACTGAACATGGGTTTATGTATAATGTTGTTCAACTAGGAAGCTCACCCATAGGTTGAATTTTCAGTTCCAACAGCGTTTAGAATGAGTGATCTATTCTCACAAATTGTATCTGCCAATTCATCCACCTCACAAGAATGTACGTGTGGTACCAGGTAGGATTTGATATGTGCATATAAAAATACATGTGCTGAATAGGCTACAGAGAAAGGGAGACAGGAATTCAAATATTTGTTAACTTTCAAAACACATGGAGAACTATTTAAATTGAAAATTTGCTAGATTTATAACTCCTACACTACATAATGCAAAAGACAAGTCCAACTATGCACCATGCCTCCTCTGAACTGCTTGTATTTCTATTTTGTTGGGGTAATTTATCTCCATCATATTTGCATTAGTAGTCAGAGTCCAGTAGGGTAGGTTTTAGTGTCAGGGATTAAGTATTTCGAATGAAAAATTAGATAATGAATCCAATGTGTATGCAAAAAATCTTCCCATTCTCATCCAGAACAATGCCTTGACATTACATTCGCCCCAAGTAATACACAATTAGAGGAGAAGAGTTAGAAAATCTGTGAATACATATCTGGAATGGAAAATGCTCAGGAGTTCACAAGCTTGGATGTGGAAGGGGAGTTTCTAAAAGTAAGGGACAGGGTTGATAGACCCAACCTGATCATTTATTAAAATTGGGAGCCCACTTGCCAGAAACCATGAAAAGATAATTTTGGCTTTATTATAATTTACTGCAAATTCTGAACCTGCTTGGAATGTTTGCCCATGCCTTAAACTCACCCATGCCTGGCTCTCTGACCAGATTGCAGCCCTCTCTGAAACTTTAGTGACACCTCATAAATATTTTCTTTCCCTGGCCAGACAACGAGTCTCTGAGGCTCTAATGGTCCTCATAATTTCTGATGTTGGGGTGAGCTTAAAAAAAAATGTAAACTACCGTTAGTGTGATGCTTGTTAAAGTTCTGTTATCTGTAACCCCCTTTTTGTGCATCTTTCTGGGCTATATAGCTGGGCTATAGGAAAGGTGGGTTTGCTGTCTTGCTTCCGCCATTTTGGGAGGGAGAGGTAGCCTTTCCCTTTGAAATAATTAGCTTGCCTTAATTTGATTTTACTAGGAGTCAGTGGTCTTTACATGCGTTCCTGGTCTAATATTTTGGAGTTCCCCAGTGAGATGACCTTGCCGGACAAGATCACAAGACCAGACTGCTGTAAATTCTGAAGTTGGCCTTCCTTCCAGGGCTCCAAGCTTGAGAGCAACTCTAGGGTTTGTGCAACTTGAGATGGTCCAAGGCCTTGGAGTTAGCCTTCAGTTCAGGGAGCACTGCAGTGAACCACCGCATTAAAACTATTAGCAAGCACCTGGTGGAGGAGGCATCCATAGGTAATTGGTGCCTTTATAACATCTGATATCCGGTTAAGGGAGATCTCTTCTGATGACAGAGAGGTGGACTGAGGAGGCTCACATATACTCCTGTCTGGGACAGTAACAAGAATCATTCTGTCATCTGTTCTGTTCTCTAGGGAATTCATCTGGAAGGGTAGAGAGGTGCCAACGGGCACGCATGCGCTCCTACGGGGAGCTTTAGGAAGACATTGCATTGCTCCTCTGTTTTCCTGTTTCGGCGCCGGATTTCTGTTTTTTTTTTTTTTTTTTTTTGTTGTTGTTGTTTTGTTCTGTGTTCTATATGTTTTTTGTTTGTTTGTTTTTGTGCATTTTGTTGTGTGATTTCTGTGGTGAAAACTTAAGGATATCGGACATGAAAATAAACCAAGTAAGCCTGACACCCTTTGGACTGAGTTTAAAGGAACTGCAATGAACTTTACACCCGTTTGTTAAGCAGTATGAGAGAAGCCCCTAGCTGGCTGCCTGGAGCACACTCACTGCAGAGGGCAGTGCCTGCGGGGGACCTAAGAACTGAGTATCTCCCAGGTTAATAAGTGAAACTCCTTTAAAATCCCTTGTCCCTCCAGATAAAGAGAGTCACAACCTTTTGGCAGAGTCCCTGTGTTTATCTTTGTTAGCAAAGCAATAAACCTTCGTTTTTCTTTTTCTCAAAACCCTGTCCTCATTTTTAAATTGGCATTAATTGGCTTCAAGTTCAGGAACCCAACTTTAAGTTACAAATTTTGATAACCCACCAGCACCCTGGAACTTTTTGAGAGCTGACTACAGAAATGTTAGGAGATGGAGCATGCTTGTGGTGGAACTGAACCAGAGGAGCAAATCCTGTAAGTAAAAGGAGGGACTGAGGGACTCCCAGCAGCTGCTGAAGCCTTATTTTTTCAGAGAATTTCCTAGGTCTTTCCCTGCAATTTAACGATAATGCCACCTCTGTCATCTTAAAAAAGAGGGGAAAAAAGGGGACACTAAATGCAGGAAAGTCACTATGGAGACCCTTGATTTTACATTTCAGGATGCTCCTCTGTGAAAACATCTGGTCCCCTTGTGGGGACATCTGTGGTGCAACTGGTGTAGGAGATTTTTCTCTTATCTGCTCTGTTTTAAAGGATTCTGTCTGTCACTCATAGTCTGAAGCTCCTTTCTGTCTGTCGTGTGTCTTTGTTTCTGGCACTTTAAGACATGTGCAATAATGTGTTGATATTATATATTGTTTCTTGGGAATGATTTTACCTGAATGTGTGTCTAAATGATGATGTTTTATTGTAACAATCTGGTAGCTTATTGGGTTTTTGAAGCATTGCAGAATCTTGCCGTTAAAAGTAAGATTCAGATAATTGTTTAGTTTATGATTTCAGATAATTCATGCCAGAGAACTTAAATACTTAGGATGGAAAACTAAAGAACTCTACTTCCAAGTTGGCAAGAAATTTTCCAATCATTCAGTCTTTTTTTTTTTTCACCAATTTTTAATTGGGTAGCCTGGGAAAATGTCACTGTGTGTACCAGTGCATTAATTTGGACAAGGATAGTAAATCATAGTATGGTATCTGTTGACAACACAAGATGTAAAGATATAAAATTTTGTAAATTTTGTCTTAAACTTGTATCAAAATTTTCAACATCCTATCTGGAAAATTATGGTTAAAATGCGTTAGGCCTGAGGTGTCTGCTCAGAATAGCAGTTTTTTCCTGCTCCTTCCAGACCTCAGCCAGGACTTAGATTGAAATGCAAATGAAAGAAGCCTGCAAGATCAGTAGGAGACTGATATGAGGCTTAAGGAAAAAAAAAAGTAAATAGTATGGTATTTACTAATTACTGGTCAGTTATTTTTTCTAGGACTCTTATTTTTTTCCTTAGATCCTTTAATTTTTCTAACTCATAATTTTGATCCTACAGACCTAGGTTAATGTTTTTCTGATCAGTTCTATCTTTGACCAACTGTGGAGTTTTTAAAACATGGCAATGGAGATTTCACCTGCTAAAAGCTACAAGGCCTTTACTATTATTATGTGTGCACACTTTTGTTATTTGTTGTATGTCTATATATATATATATATATATATATATATATATTCTTAATCAAATATATGATACAGAAATTAACATATATAAGGAGCGCTCATAATAAAAAAAGCACTCATTAAAACAAATTTTAAGGGATGCCTCTCTCACCACTTCGGTTCAACATAGTTCTCGAATCACTGGCCAGAGCAATTAGACAGACGAAAGAAATTAAAGGCATAAAAATAGGAAAAGAACTCAAATTATCACTATTTGCAGATGACATGATTCTATACCTAGCAGACCCAAAAGGGTCTACAAAGAAACTACTAGAGCTAATAAATGAATTCAGCAAAGTGGCAGGATATAATATCAACACACATAAATCAAAGACATTCCTGTATATCAGCCACAAATCCTCTGAAATGGAAATGAGGACAACCACCCCATTCACAATATCCTCAAATAAAATAAAATACTTGGGAATCAACCTAACAAAAGAGGTGAAAGACTTATACAATGAAAACTACAGAAACCTAAAGAGAGAAATAGAAGAAGATCTTAGAAGATGGAAAAATATACCCTGTTCATGGATAGGTAGAACTAACATCATCAAAATGGCTATATTACCAAAAGTTCTCTATAGGTTTAATGCAATGCCAATCAAAATCCCAACGGCATTTCTTGTAGAAATAGAGAAAGCAATCATGAAATTCATATGGAAAAATAAAAGACCCAGAATAGCAAAAACAATGCTAAGCAGGAAGTGTGAATCAGGCGGGATAGCTATACCAGACTTCAAACTATACTACAGAGCAATAGTAACAAAAACAGCAGGGTACTGGTACCAAAACAGGTGGGTGGACCAATGGTACAGAATAGAGGACACAGAAACCAATCCACAAAACTACAACTAACTTATATTCGATAAAGGGGCTAAAAGCATGCAATTGAAGAAGGATAGCATCTTCAACAAATGGTGTTGGGAAAACTGGAAATCTATATGCAACAAAATGAAACTGAATCCCTTTCTCTTGCCATGCACAAAAGTTAACTCAAAGTGCATCAAGGAACTTGATATCAAATCAGAGACATGGCGTCTGATAGAAGAAAAAGTTGGCTATGATCTACATACTGTGGGGTTGGGCTCCAAATTCCTCAATAGGACACCCATAGCACAAGTGTTAATAACTAGAATCAACAAATGGGACTTACTCAAACTAAAAAGTTTTTTCTCAGCAAAAGAAAGAATAAGAGAGGTAAATAGGGATCCTACGTCCTGGGAACAAATCTTTACTCCTCACACTTCACACAGAGCCCTAATATCCAGAATATACAAAGAACTCAAAAAATTAGACAATAAGATAACAAATAACCCAATCAACAAATGGGCCAAGGGCCTGAATAGAAATTTCTCAGAGGAGGACATACAATCAATCAACAAGTATATGAAAAAATGCTCACCATCTCTAGCAGTCAGAGAAATGCAAATCAAAACCACCCTAAGATACCATCTCACTCCAGTAAGATTAGCAGCCATTAGGAAGTCAAACAACAACAAGTGCTGGCGAGGATGTGGGGAAAAGGGTACTCTTCTACATTGCTGGTGGGACTGAAAATTGGTGCGGCCAATTTGGAAAGCAGTATGGAGATTTCTTGGAAAGCTGGGAATAAAACCACCATTTGATCCAGCTATTCCCCTACTCGGTTTATTCCCTAAAGACCTAAAAAGAGCACACTATAGGGACACTGCTACATTCATGTTCATAGCAGCACAATTCACAATAGCAAGACTGTGGAAGCAACCTAGATGCCATTTAATAGACGAATGGATAAAAAATATGTGGCATTTTTACACAATGGAGTATTACTCTGCATTAAGAAATGACAAAATCATAGAATTTGGAGAGAAATGGATGGCATTAGAGCAGATTATGCTAAGTGAAGCTAGCCAATCCCTCAAAAACAAATGCCAAATGTCTTCTTTGATATAAGGAGAGTAACTAAGAACAGAGTAGGGACGAAGAGCATGAGAAGAAGATTAACATTAAACAGGGATGAGAGGTGGGTGGGAAAGGGAGAGAGAAGGGAAATTTCCTGTAAATGGAAGGAGACCTTCAGGGGTATACAAAATTACATACAAGAGGAAGTGAGGGGAAAGGAGGAAAAATATGAGGGGGGAGAAATGAATTACAGTAGAGGGGGTAGAGAGAGAAGAGGGGAGGGGATGGGGGAGTGGGGATAGTAGAGGATAGGAAAGGCAGCAGAATACAACAGACACCAGAATGGCAATATGTAAATCAATGGTTGTGCAACTGATGTGATTCTGCAATCTGTATATGGGGTAAAAACGGGAGTTCATATCCCACTTGAATCAAGTGTGAAATATAATATATTAAGAACTATGTAATGTTTTGAACAACCTACAATAAAAATTAATTTAAAAAAAGTGGATCCAAAGATCTTTAATTCACGTGATTAAAATTGTTCAATTTAAATTGCATAAACAGATAAAAATAAATGTTTTTAAATTTAAGCTTACAAGTTTTTATAGGTGTTCAAAAATCTAGTAAAATATTAATATCTACAAAATGTCTAAAATGCCTTGATTCTAGGACTTTTCCTTCAACAAAAAAATGGTTTACACTGTTCAATACATTTGTCTAATATTTTAATAAATAAGTAAAGTAAATTTGATGTGGAATTTCTCATTCTTGAGTACATTTGTTAGATACCCGATTGATTTACTAAGGTCTGTATCAGATTGTAAAAATCAGTCATGTGTTAAAGAGACAAAAATTTCTGAAAACATAAGTTTACCCATAACATTGTGTTTATTAAGTTTTATTTTTTCTAGAGCAAGCAACCATAAAAATTAAACAACTGATTAAATAAGAACTGTTATTTTAGAGCACTCTACTGCCATTTCTTTAAAAGCTAAACTTGGTTAATCTAGAAATATCAATGTAATATTGATGCTATTAATGTGCTTATATCTTCCAGGTATACAAGTCTGTAAGTTAGAAACATTTAAAGAGCTAAAAAAAATGTACTGGGGATTTATTTACCTGTTATCAATAAGATATGTAAAGTTTTATGTTACTTTTTTCATTGGGGAACAATTTAAATGTATTTTTAAGTTAATCAGAGCCTAATATATGTAAAGGTTAAAATCTTTCAGCCTTTCTTTAATCCATGTTTTAAATGTGATGTCATATGATGTTAGATAATGTTCATGTGACCTCAAACAATTTATGTAAACTTTGTAAAATGATATTTAAAAAACAATGATCAGCTTTAGAACTAAAACACTTAATATTTATAAAGAGGCCTGCCTTACCTGAGATAAGGCTCTGTGTCCCATCTTACTACATGTGAGAATGACTACAAAAGGAGTAGGTCAGATTTTATTTCATTTAAAGTTATGTTCAAAAGTTCTTTTGTTTTTCTGTGAAGATTACTAGGATCTCAAACAGGGCATATAATGTATAACTCAGCCAAAAAATTCAGGGTAGCTATTACAGAAACTAAGTATTTTTACTCTTGTTAAAAAATTTTATTTTTAATTTGCTTATAAGTGATCTAAAGATTCCCTGTTAGTCTTTTACTGAAGTGTTGCTTTAATAACACAACATGGGTTAATTTAAGATAATAAGTCATCACCTACAAGACAGACAGAATAATACATATCCCAATTAATGAAAAGATAAATAATAATTAAGTTATAGATATTAAAGCCCAGTACTTTCAATATAAGGCTGTTAAAATTTATTTGCTGGATGTTGAAGATTAGGATTTAAAATTAAAGTTAAATGAATCGGCCAAGAAAAGAAATATTAATATTTTAAGGTATACACTTTATGTTAGCCTCCCAAAATAAGTAAGATTGGAGGTTACAAAGAAGGATTCTCAGACAGGAATGCCTGATAACTATAAAAAGAGACTATTAAGAGAAGCTGCCAGAGGCAGAAAATTTAGTTTAGGGCCTACAGATATTCCTAACCTACAGAGGTAGGCTTGGTGTTTGCTAGTACGATTATCCAGCCCTGAGTAACAGAATTAAAGGTTTCTCTATTAGACACAGAGGTCATACTAGAAAAAGGATTTTGCAAGATCAGATGACATGGGGAGGGACAACTGTAAAACAAAAAATTAAATATTAAGTTGACAGTCCTGATAACTGAGGATATTAAAGAATGGTGAGGGAACTTCTATACGGTGACATGTTCCAGCTGCTGCAACATTTATTCATTACTCATGGTTTTTGTTACTCTCATAGAAGAACCCATTCCCAGATGACTTTACACCTGTTCTTCCCCAACCAGACTTCAAACCAAGCTGAAATCTAAAAGGCAACTCATGTCCCTCAACTAAATTCTAAAAGGCAACTCATGTCCCTCATGCCATGACCCTTAGGTCACCCTCCTCAGCGCAGAAGAATCCAAAATGCGTGAGGCCTCCCTTCTTACAACAATGGAGCCAAAAATAAATAGACTTTCAATATACGTAATTAATTAAGTCAGGTAAAATCAGGGAGACCCGTTTTGGGTGAGTTCTAGAAATTTGGAGACTGTTACCTGAGGGATTTAAATTTCCTCAGTGCACTTCCCTTAATCTATCAAAGATTTGAAAGGAACACATAAGAAAAGGGGGGAATGATAGGCCCAACCTGATCTTTTATTAAAATTGGGAGCCATCTTGCCACAAAGCCATGATAAGATAATTTTGGCTTTACTATAAATTACTGCAAATTCTGAACCTGCTTGGAATGCCTGCCCATGCCTTGAACTCACCCATGTCTGGCTCTCTGACCAGATAGCAGCACTCTGTGAAACATTAGTGACACATCATAAATATTGGCCTTCCCTGGACAGACAATGACCATCTCTGAGGGTCTAATGGTCCTCACAAATTCTGATGTTGGGGCCAGCAAAAAAAAAAAAATATATATATATATATATATAAACTACCATTAGTGTGATGCTTGTCCGAGTTCTGTTATCTCTAACCCCCCTTTTGTGTAACTTTCTGGGCTTTAAAGCTGGGCTGTAGGTAAGTTGGGGTTGCTGTCTTGTTCCGGCCATTTTGGGAGGGAGAGTTAGCCTGGCTGGTGAAAATAATAAGCTTAGTATAATTTGATTTTAATTGGAGTCAGTGGTCTTTTCTTGCATCCTTGTCTAACAGGTAAACACTCCACAAACATGGAGCTCTGCTGGCCTAACGACTTTTTGAGAAACTGCCTCTGAGGTTGGGCACTTGAAATATATGTTGTTTTCAGGAGCTTTAGCTTCCTTTGTTGTGAGTCCATCAAAGCTGGCTCTGCATCTATGTGACCTGAAGAAATTGGTTTCTTATTTTCCAATGAAAATGAGGCAAAGTGCTGAATTCTCTCTTTGTAGGTAAACTGTGGCCACTGAAGGCTAAGTGTCTCCCTGTGTGGACTGTGTACCCATTTAGTCATCCTCCACTATTCATGGTGTTTCTTGCTGCTGCACTGGGAGTTTGGTATTTGCTCTACGAAATACAAGAAGTTCAACTGGGACACAGTGCTGAAGGTAGTTCTGTCACCTGTGGTCGGTCAGAGTCTGCAGGAGAATGCACCAACCAGGATTCTATCCCACATAGCTTGCCCACTTGAAGATAGCAACCTGATTCGGAACATTTCCCTGAAACTTCTCCATATAAAAAGATGCCTTTACATATAAGGGTCTGCTGGCTGCACCATGTCAGTCACAAGCCATTTGGAAGTCAATGGTAGATCCAAATGGCCCCAACACAAATGTTTTATCCCACACCTGCACACCACAGTTCTGGGCCCAATACTCAGCAGGCTCCAACATACTGGCATTTCAGTTCTACACCATTTTCATGAAACCCAGTCAATCAAACCACTGTCTGGAACACTCCTGATCAGCAACAGGACATCCAAATGTTCTCCTCTGACACCTGGTTATGGGAATTTCAAAAATTTCTTGGTATTTATCTAGCATTTTTCATGGATGAAGTTGGAGGCACTGTAGGTTTCAATTCTTTCAAGAACCATTAAATGGTATGGAAGCTCATTTCAATGAAAGCTCTGGAGAATTCTCACAGTCAAGGCTTCCCAAAGAGTGGCCAAAAGATCACATGAACCCAGGCCCATTGAGGTCTAGAGTGTGAGGTCCATGTTTGTTTTGAATCTCATCTATGGCTGCCAAGTCTTTCATAATAAAATCATGTGATATCCTGGCTGAGATTCCCGATGCTCTGTGGAAAGCCACCCTGGGACTTGATCTCAGTTTCCAAGGGCGACTCTAATGCGTGGCCTCCTAAAATCCCAAGAGAACTCATGGCAATATTTCTCTGAGGTCAGTTTCAGAACTCAGTTTGTAAGGGGAATCACACCAGACTTCAAGCCCAGGTGGACCCAGTCATCTATTTCAACCACCACAAAAATGACCACAATTAAAACCAAAACACTCCCACATGGCCCTCATCTTCTTCCATATAGACACTCATCATAACCTCTGGCTGGGGTTTTCCATGAGGGGCAAAGCTCACGACAGTGTCCAAAATAAGCTCCCTTACCCCTCATTTGCCTAAAATCAGGGTGGCCTGGACACCCTTCCTGTGAACCAGTAGTGATCAAATATGCCTGCCATTTGTACTGCCCAGCTTCTCCAATATGAGGCCTACTGACTGTTTGGTATAGATTTTTTATGTGAATTGGAGTCATGAGAAAACCCAAGCAATTACGGGCTAGCCTCTGCAGGGTTTTGAAGAACTCATTTGACCCAATGGATCCCTCTTCTCACTTGATGTAGGTCAGAAACCTTACAGAGGAAGGCGAGGGACTTCAACCACAATGACTGCCCTTTTGGCCATTTTGGTTTTGGAAGCACAAAAGGAATCTTTCTTTAGATCCATCAGGTGCTGAGAATCTAAGCCACAGCCTCACACAGGGCCAAGAGGCTGATTCAGACACATCCCTTTTGGAAGAAATTAAGCAAAGAGCCACAGGTTATGCCCATTCATTTCCATTTGAAAACTGTTTTCTTCAGGCTTCACAAAGGGTTGGCCTGAGGCAAAGACCTTCCTGACATTCAGGGCAACAGAACATTATGTAAGAAAAGGCCCAAAGCAGGGTTTCTCCACTGAGATTTTACTGGTCACACTGATATCTGAGTTTTCTGAGATGCTCGCCATTCCCTTCAGCTATCCAGTACATGGCCATGTCACAGAGCTTGGAGGTGGTACATATCTTGGACTCAAAACCATGAGCCTGTTGTGGAGAGTGGCCAGAATTCAGGAAGAGTACAGGAACTTAGGAATATTGTAGGTGTTGCCCATCCATAAGGCAAGCCACAGTCCTTTCATAAATTGGGCAGGATGAATGCTGTTAAACTTTCTCCTGGAGAGGACAAATCCATTGATGCATTATCTTTTCTAATGTCTACAACCAGAGATACAGTGGGATACACAGATATAGAAACACTTGCCTTGTCAAACAACTTACTAGAAACAGTCCACTCAATACCAAACAAATAGCCTTTCCTACCTATCACGCCTTTCCTACTGTATCAACATACACTAGTTATTCATCACCCCCTGCCCTGTTATTTTGCTGCAGTGGGACTGCTGCAGATGGTGGCCCATACAGGGAGCCCTGGGACACTTGGGGGTAAGTGACGAATAAAAGCTGCCCATCCATAGATAGGATGGGAGCAAATCTGCTCATCCCTAGGCAGATAGGGGGAGAGGAAAAACGGTCATTTCAAAAAATGGAGAAGATTGATACAGTATGATTGTGTCTTGTTTTATCTCAGTGTATTGTATTGTCTTTGTGATGAAAATAAGGAAGGGGTGAGAAGTAAATTGATAATGGAAAGAGGCACCCCAGTGGAAACAAGAGCAATTAGGGCATGTGTTGATGGAAGCCCAGGAAGTCTAATCAGAAAGAAAAAGAAAGTTAAGAAGAAGAAGGATTATCAGGAAAAAAGTTTCAGCAAAAGGCTGTTACTGAATACTTTTCGTTTCCGGAGTGTGTGTGAATAGGCGCCTCGGCTGCCACATGCTCAAGCCAGTCACTGTGCAGCAAGGGCTTTTCAAGCAGTGGCAGCTGGCAATTCCCCGCCCCCAGCCTGGGGAGCGGGGCCCCGTGGCAGTTTGAGTCCTGGAAACTCCCCAGGGCCATCTGTGGCTGCCCAGGATGCTACAGCCAACCATAGATGCTACTGGCTCCCTGATGTTTGGTCATTTTCAATGCCAATAACTAAGCTACAATGGTTCTCCCACACCCGGAAGATAATTAATAATAAGCACTATTAAGGCTTTTTTCAAATCTAAAAAACCTTGAGATAATGTACTAAATTTTTCAGAAGGTTGTTTTCTTAGCACCTGGTGGAACACTATAGGATTTTCTTTAGCCAGTGGTAGGAGTTCCTGCCTTCATCCCAGTGCCGGTGAGGACAAGGGTGGAAGAATTTCCAGTGTTGCTGAAAACCGGAGGAGACTTCGGCTGAGAAACGGAGGAGACTTTGGATCAAGGTAGCTGCCTTCAGAACTTTCCTGGGCTGTGATTTAAGCTAGCTGCCTGCAGAATTTACATGGACTGTGATTTAAGCTAGCTGCCTGCAGAACTTACCAGGACTGTGATTTAAGCTAGCTGCCTGCAGAACATACCTGGCCTGTGGTTTACCTGAACTGTGAGTTAATCTATTGAGACACTGCTTTACCTGGACTGAGACAACAAACTGTAATCTATAACAAATTTTAACTCGGTGTCTTTGCTAACAGTGTCATTGCTGGTATTATTTCTCCAAGTGCTTCATCAATTGGCTTGTATTGTGACATTTTGTATCCTCCCTTTCTGTTTGTAGCAGGTTATTTATGGTGTTTCTGTAAAAAACACTGTGGTCTTTATTTAAATTAAATAAAAGGGGGAAATGTTAGAGTCTGTAAACATGTCAAAATAACACCTGGCATTTTGCCAGGGGAATGTTAGAGTGTGTAAACAAGTCTGGATGATGCCTGGCAAAATGCCAGAGGGAGTGGTTTGAGATGTAACAAAAGCGAGCCATTAAGTGTGGAGATTCCTGATTGGTTGACTGCAGTATCTAGTTTATGTTAATTAGATAAGCTGGGTGGAATGTATAAATACCTCTATTGTCCTACAATAAATGGCTTCCACTCCTGCTATATCAACATACACATGTTATTCATAACCCCCACCCCCCGGTTATTTTGCTCCAACCGGACCGCGGCAGTATCTGCCAAGTCAGAAACCTCTCAAGTATGAACAAGTGATACCAGGTAGGATTCTATATTTGCATATAAAAATACATGTGCTGAATAGGCTACACAAAAAGGGAGAGAGGAATTCACATATTTGTTAACTTTAAAAACACATGGAGAACTATTTTAATTAAAAATTGACTAGATTTATAACTCCTACCCTATATAATGCAAAAGGCAAGTCCAACTATACAACATGACTCCTCTGAACTGCTTGTATTTCTATTTTGTTTGGGTTATTAATCTCCATCATATTAGGATTAGAAGTCAGAGTCTAGTAGGGTATGGGATAGTGTCCAAAATAAGCTCCCTTGCAGCTCATTTGCCTAAAGTCATGGTGGCCTGGACACCCTGCATGTGAACCAGGAGTGATAAAATAGGACTGCAGTTAATACGGCTCTGCTTCTCCAATTTGAGGCCTACTGACTGTCAGGTAACGATTCTTTATGTGATTTGGAGTCATGAGAAAACACAACCACTTCTTCAGCGCATTGAAGAATTCATTTGAACCAAAGGATTCCTATTCTCACTTGATGTAGGTCAGAATCCTAACAAAGGAACGCAAGAGACTTCATTCACCATAACAGATCTTTTTGCCATTTTGGTTATGGATGCACACATGGGATCTTTCTTTAGATCCATGAGGTGCTGAGAATCTAAGCCACAACCGCACACAGGGCCAAGAGGCTGATTCAGACACATCCCTTTCCAAAGAAATTAAGCAAAGAGCCACAGGTGATGCCCTTTCATTTCCATTTGAAAACTGTTTTCCTCAGGCTTAACAAAGGGGTGGGCTGAGGGAAAGAACTTCCTGACATTCAGGGCAACAGAAATATAGGTAAGAGAATGGCCAAAGCAGGATTTCTCCACTGAGACTTTCCTGGTCACACTGATATCTGAGTTTTCTGTGATTCTCCCATTCCATTCAGCTGTCCAGTACATGGCCATGGCACAGAGCTTGGAGGTGGTATATATCTTGGACACAAAACCATGAGCCTATTCTGGAGAGTGGCCAGAATTCAGGAAGAAAACAGGAACTTAGGAAGATAGTAGGTGTTCCCCATCCATAAGACACACCGCAGTCCATCCATCAGTTGAGCAGGATGAATGCTGGGAAGCTTTCTACTAGACAGGATACATCCATTGGTGCATTCTGTTTTTTAATGTCCAAAACCACGTACACAGTGGGATACACCGAACTAGAATCACTCACCTTGTCAAACGATTTACTAGAAACAGTCCATTCCAAACCAAACAAACCACCTTTCCTACCTATTTTCAGAACATGAGACAAAACCACAAACTCACACCCACACCCACAAAGGCATCTCCTTCCCACAAGTAAGTCTCTGACTCTCCAGTGTGTCCTCTGTCTGTTGAGCCAAACTATGTTCCCCGAAATGGCCAGTCCTGTCTCAGTTCTGGTTGCCTTGGCCAACTCTGTGAAGTTGTCAGGATCCAGTGGTGAGCCACTACCTGCTTTCTCAGGAAAGACCCTCTTCATATCTGTCCTGGCATTTGGCCATTCTCTCAGCAGTAGGTAACAAGAAAGACTGACTCTGTCCTTGGTAAATCCAAACAACTGAGCCCAGTGGGAGTGGGACTGGGACTGGCTCTGGGTGTCTGGCATCTTGGATCCCAATTTCAGAGAGTTCCAATACCAAGGAAGTGAGGTAGGACACTTCCTTCAAGAACTGAATGAGTTCACTCCCTTGGCAACCACTTTGTCCTAACAGTTGCTTCCAAGGGTCCCATGAGATAGAGGCTGCCCCTACTTCCTGTGACACTTTTGCAAGTTAGAATGGTATATCAACCATAGGCACCCGGGGACATCTCTCAACAAAGGCCTGGTTTGGTCCACCTTCTCTACATTTAGAATAGAGAGACTGATTCAGACACGACCCTTCATCCTGACCAGGTGGTTTGCCATGCAAGGTGACTTTTGCTCTCTCAACTCCTTCATAGCTGCCTACATCTTCTCCAGGTATCATTTCTGCATGGACCTTTGAGGTTCTCAGCAGGTTTAAGATGACCTACATTCCTGTATTGTAAAAACAACTCTGTCCCTGCTCTTCTGTAAACTTAGACTGAGGGAAGAGTGTATGGTTAGGGTTAATAAAAGGTTCGATTTGGGTTAAGAATCATTCTGCAGAATGAATAATTCTATTGGGAACCTGTAATATTTACAAGAATGTAAAAGTGAAATATTAGAATGAAAACAGAAATCTAGGTAAGATTTGAAGCCCAGAAGGGTATTGGGCCCTTGATTGGGATACTTAGCTTTGAATTATGTTCTGCAGAGATGTCTCAGATAAATCGATGTACAATGGCATAGGACCTTGTACCTTGGATGATGGAATGTCGAAGAGAACTTCTAGTCAAAAAGGGATACTCGGTATTATTTGAAAGATAGTCAGTAGGTTTAGAAAGCAGAGAGAGTATAGGATTTAAACCAAAAGTTCTTTAGCAATAGGGTTTTGGGTAGAGAGTGAATGAAAATGTGAGCACATGTGAAGAGTCAGTCACAATGATAAACTGTGGAAAATATGTAGGAAAGCAGATATTAATAGAGACATTAGTAAATCAGGCAAATGATAAAGTGATTGATAGGATTAGACATTTTCAACAGGCTTGAGGTAAAATATATAATCTTAGGAAGAAACAAATATGTAGTGACCAATAGGATTGACATTTGAGAGCGTTAGGCAACCTGGACATGGATGTTTTTAGTAATGCATACTCACTTTCCATTAAGGCTTTGGTAAAATCATAAGTGTGAACTTTGCTTTTTGTGTCCAGAAAATTACTGTGATAAAATGTATATGTAGATCAGATGACATAAGTATTTATTCCACCGTTTCTGGGAGCAATATTTTGAAGATATATAAATTAGTACTGGGGTTACAAATGGGTGTACCCTGTGTCTAGGAATATAGAGATAATGCATGAATAGACAAAACTTTGATTAAACAATGTAACAAGTTCTAAATTTAAATAATGGATTGAATTGATATCTGAAAATATACAGGAAATCTTATATTGATATGCAATCATTCAATCCAACCAGGTATCCATCTTATTTTAATATTAGGCTTATGGATTATCATAAAGAGTGTGTGAATTTTGTTTCAAAGGTGATTATGGATTTCAGAAATAATGAGTTTGGAAAGAAGTCTCATGAAGAGACCAGACAAGAAACCTGGAGGAATACAAGAGTTTTGAATAAGGAAGTTATTGAAAGCGAAACAAATGCCTATAAATTTGTGAACTTGTTAATGAAATATATATCCTATGATGTGCATAAACTGAAGAAATAATAATGTACCAGTTTTGTTAAAAAATGAACGTCAAAATACACATCATGTCCCATAGGAATCTACAAGCATTGATGTTAAACTGGGACAGTTACTGTAGAAATATTTGGATTTGTATGCACCATTCACTGAAGTTTGTTTTTAGTACTAGGAAACAAATATGTATTTCAGGTGGATGAATATTTTTGAAAATAATCTTGTGAAAAGTAGATTATAAATCCACATACATGTACATGAATGAATTTAGGGAGTATATAATAAGACACATATGTTTCATATTTTCAAAAATCTGGAGAGTGTATATCTATCTATCTATCTATCTATCTATCTATCTATCTATCTATCTATCTATCTATACACACACACACACACACACACTCAAACAGACATTAAAATGTAGCAATATATATATATATATATATATATATATATATATATATATATATATATCATGAAATATATATAATCCACAGATCCAAAAATATTAATTTTACTAAACGTGGATTTATGTATAATGTTGTTCAACTAGGAAGTCACCCATAGTTTGAATTTTCACTTCCAACAGCATTCAGAGGAGTGATCTCTTCTGACAATTTGTATCTGCTAAGTCAGCAACCTCTCAAGAATGTACATGTGATACCAGGTAGGATTCTAAATGTACATATAAAAATACATGTTCTGAATAGGCTACAGAAAAAGGGAGAGAGGAATTCACATGGTTGTGAACTTTAAAAACACATGGAGAACTGTTTCAATTAAAAATTGACTAAATTTATAACTCCTACCCTATATAATGCAAAAGGCAAGTACAACTATACAACATGAATCCTCAAAACTTCTTGTATTTCTATTCTGTTGGGATTATTATTCTCCATAATGTTAGGATTACTAGTCAGAGTCTAGTAGGGTATGGGTTAGTGTCCAAAATAAGCTCCCTTGCAGCTCATTTGCCTAAAGTCATGGTGGCCTGGACACCCTGCATGTGAACCAGGAGTGATAAAATAAGACCGCAGTTAATACTGATCTGCTTCTCCAATTTGAGGCCTACTGACTGTCAGGTATAGATTCTTTATGTGAATTGGAGTCATAAGAAAACCCAAGCACTTCTTCAGGGCTTTCAAAAATTTATTTGAACCAAAGGATCCCTATTCTCACTTGATGTAGTTCAGGAACCTAACAAAGAAAGGCAAGAGACTTCATCCATCATAACTGATCTTTTTGAAATTTTGGTTTTGGATGCACACATCGGATCTTTCTTTAGATCCATCAGGGGGTGAGAATCTAAGCCACAACCACACACAGGGCCAAAGGGTGATTCAGACACATCCCTTTGCAAAGAAATTAAGCAAAGAGCCACAGGTGATGCCCATTCATTTTCATTTGAAAACTCTTTTTTTCAGGCTTCACATGAGGGTGGCCTGAGGCAAAGAACTTCCTGACATTCAGGGAAACAGATACATAGTAAGAGAATGGCCCATAGCAGGGTTTCTCCACTGAGACTTTCCTGGTCACACTGATATCTCAGTTTTCTGAGATTCTCCCATTCCCTTCAGCTGTCCAGTACATGGCCATTTAACAGAGCTTGAGGTGGTACATATCTTAAATACAAATCTATGTGCCTATTCGGGAGAGTGGCCAGAATTCAGGAAGAAAACAGGAACTTAGGCAGATAGTAGGTGTTGCCCATCCATGAGGCAAGCCGCAGTCCATTCATCAATTGGGCAGGATGAATGCTGCGAAGCTTTCTACTAGACAGAACACATCAACTGATACATTCTCTTTTCTAATGTCGACAACCACGGACACAGTGGGATACACAGACATAGAAAGACTCGCCTTGTCAAACGACTTACTAGCAACAGTTCACTACAATCCAATCAAACCGCCTTTCTTTCGTATTCTCAGAACATGAGACAAAACCACAAACCCACACCCAGACCCGCAAAGGCACCTCCTTCCCCCAAGTAGGTCTGTCATATCCGGAGTGTCCTCTGACTGGTGGGCCATACTATGTTCTCCCAAAATGGCCTGTCCTGTCTCAGATCTGCTCTACTTTGCCAACTCTGTGAAGTAGTCAGGAGCCAGCGGTGATCCACTACCTGCTTTATCAGGATAGGACCCTCTTCAGAGGTTTCCTGGCATTTGGACATCCTCAAATCAGTAGGTACCAAGAAATATTGACTCTGTCCTTCGTAAATCCAAACAAGTTAGACCACTGGGACTTGGACGGGTTATGGCTCTGGGTGCCTGGCTTCCTGGATCCCAAGTTCAGAGACTTCCATCACCAAGGAAGTGAAGTGAAGTCACTTCCTTGAGGAACTGAATGAGGTCACTGCCTTGGAAACCACGTTGTCCTAACATTTGCCTCCAAGGTTCCCATGAGATGGAGGATGCCCCTACATCCTGTGACACTTTCACAAGTTCGAATCGTATATCAAACATAGGGACCAGGGAACAGCTCTCCACACAGGCATGGTTTGGTCTATCTTCTCTGTATTAAGAAGAATGAGGCTGATTCAGACACATTCCTTAATTCTACCAGGTTGTTTGCCATTGAGATGACTTTTGCTCTCTCAGGTCCTTCATCGCTGCCTACATCTTCTCCAGGGATCATTTCTGCATGTACCTTTGAGGTTCTCAGCAGGTGGAAGATCCCATGCATTCCTGTATTGTAAGACCAACACTGTCACTGCTCTTCTTTAAAGTTAGATTGAGGGAACAGTGTATGGTTAGGGTTAATAACATTTTCATTTTCGGTTAGGAACCATTCTGCTGGATGAATAATGTTATTGGAACCTGTGATATTTATTAGAATACAGACGTGAAATATATGTACATAAACAGAAATCTAAGTAAGATTTGAAGCCCAGAAATCATTGGGCCCTTGATTGGGATACCTATCGTTGAATTACATTCTGCAAAAATGTCTCAGAGAAATCGATATACAATGGCATAAGACCTTGTAACTGGATGATTGAATGTAGAAGAGAACCTCCAGTCAAAAAGTGATAGTCGGTAGGATTAGGAAGATAGTAGGTAGGTTTTAAGAAGAAGAGTGAATATAGGATTTGGACCAAAAGTTCTTTAGCAATAGGATTTTGATTAGAGTGTGAATGTAAGTTTCAGAACATGTGAAGATTTAGTCACAATGATGAACTGTGGAAAAGCAGATACCAATAGAGACATTACAAAAACAGGCAAAGTATAAAGTGAGTGAGAGGATTAGACATTTTCAACAGGGTTGAGTTTGAATATATAATCTTTGGAAGAAACTAATTTGTAGTTACCAATAGGATTTTCATTTGAGAGCATTAGGCAACCTGGACATGGATGTTTTTAGTAATCCATGTTCACTTTTCATTTAGCTTTGATACAATCATAAGTGTGACCTTTGCTTTTTGTGTCCAGAATATTTCAGTGATAAAATGCATATGTAGATCAGGTGACATGGGTATTTCTTCCAACATTTCTGGGAAAAATATTTTGAAGACGTATAAATTAGTGTTGGGGGTACAAAGAGGTGTACCCTGTGTCTATGAATATAGAGATAATGCATGAAAATACCACATTGTGAATAAATAATATAACTGGTTCCACTTTAAATAATGGATTGAATTGATATCTGAAACTAAGTAAGAAATCTTATATTGATATACAATCATTCATTCCAACCAGTTGTACATCTAATGGTAATATTAGGGTTATGGTTTATTATGAGGGGTGTGTGAGTTTTGCTTCAAATGTGATAATGGAAATCGAAAATAATGTGTTTGGAAAGAAGTTTCAAGAAAAGACCAGTCAGAAACGGAGGAATACATGTTTTCTGAAGCAGGAAGTGATTGAAAGTGAAATAAATGCCTATAAATTTGTGAACGTGTGGATGAAATATATATCCTATAATGTGCATAAACTCAAGAAATAGAAATGTACCAGTGTTGAATAAAAATAAACTTCAAAGTATATATCATGTCCCATAGGAATCTACTTGCATTGATGTTAAACTGGGTCAGTTACTGTAGAAATATTAGGATTTTTTTTTTTTTTGGTGTTATACTACAATTTATTTTAGCACTAGAATGCCACAGAATGTAGAGGAAAGAGCAATGGATTTTTAGTTATAGCACTAATAATCTAACACTTAATGACTCTTTTGGGGAGTCTAGAAATTACATAAGGCTATGTAACATATATTTTATTATTTAACATTCATAAATGCTTGGGATTTTAGTAATATTTCTAGTTTTTTATTTTTTATTTTTTAAGTTGTTGATGGATCTTCATTTTGTTTATTTGTTTATGTGGTGCTGAGAATAGAACCCAGTTCCTCACACATACTAGGCAAACATGTTAACACTGAATCACAAACCCAGCCGCTCCACTTTTGTCTTAACATCGAACACGCCTCTCCCTCTTCTTTACTCACTTTCTTCCTCATTTTTCCCCTTCTCTCTCTTCCTTTTTCGTTTTTCCTCCATATCTATTTTTCTCTCATGGCATTACAAACAGTTGTATGCTATGAAATTTAAATTTGAGACTGTTTTTTATAGTCACTATTTTTTTTAAAAAAAAATTTAATAATTATAATCACCTGATAGATATATTACAATACATTTATTATACATATGTGTCTATATTCATGCATATGGCATTACATATATTATGTATATATATATATACATATATATTTAAAAGTACTTTGATTAGCCTGTTAGAAATAATATACACCAAGACTTTCTTAATTCTGAAGTCTTCCAGAATTAACATCTTATAATGAAAATCAAATAAACATATTTAAGAAAAAAGGTATCATTCTTTATTATCAATATTGATAATTTAATGTTTTTTATCACGTTACGCTGTAATATGGCATATTATATCTTATGAATTAGAGAAATTTTTTTGAACAACCTATTATTTAAGGACCATATGCACTGACATTTTAAATGGCTTTCTTATGATTTCAATTTCTATCAATTATGTATTAATTGCCAAATACTTATTTTAGTACTTTTCATATTCATAATTGATATAAAGTGAATTGTTTAATTTTTCTGGTAATTAGTTACTTATTACAGTAGGGACATTATTAATAGTTCTAAATTTTTATAAGTAAATGGTAAAAAGATATTTTCATGCAAAATTAAGAATAATTGCATGCTCTAAATGTTTGATTGTTGATACATATAATACAGAGCTTTTGATGAGTCTCTTCCCAGTAAAACATAAAATGCAAAGATATCATTGGGTATGTATGTCCAAATAAAGATAATGAAAAATACACATTATCAGCTAGAAACTATTAAATAAAAGATGAAAAGAACAATCCAACACATTGTACCAACTTATCAGATGAGGCAGTATTCTGAAAGAATAGCCTAAGACTAGACCTGGTCCATGACAAAATATTTACCAAAAAATGAAATATGAAAAATATAGGAAATGCTATGAATTTTTCATGAAGGTAGGTGGATTATCCTTTAATCTCAATTAAGTGTATTTTCAAAAGCCAGTTTTCTGGTAAAATAAATTTGTGATAGATACAACTACACAAAACAAAGTTTCTGCTTAGCAAAATGAATGCATCTCAACACTTTTTAGCTGATTTCTTGCCACTCAATTTTAAACCTTTATTTATTTATTTATTTTTATTGATTGTTCAAAACATTACAAAACTCATGATATATTATCTTTCATACATTTGACTCAATTGGGTTATGAACTCCCATTTTTCCCCAAATACGAATTGTAGAAGCACATTGGTTACACATTCACATTTGTACATAATGGCATAATAGTGATGTTGTATTCTGCTACCTTTCTATCCCCTACTATCCCCCCTCACCTCCCCTCCCATCTTTCCTCTCTACCTCATCTGCTGTTGTTCAATTCTCTCCATTGTTTTCCCCCCATTTCCCCTCACAACCTCTTATATGTAATTTTGTGTAACATTGAGGGTCTCCTACCATTTCCATATGCTTTCCCTTCTCTCCCACTTTCTATCCCCCCACTCGTCTTTGTTTAATGTTAATCTTTTTCTCATGCTCTTCCTCCCTGTTCTGTTCTTAGGTGCTCTCTTTATATCAAAGAAGTCATTTGGCATTTTTTTAAGGATTGGTTAGCTTAGCTTAGCATAATCTGCTCTAATGCCATCCATTTCCTTGCAAAGTCTATGATTTTGCCATTTTTTAGTGCTGAGTAATACTCCATTGTGTGTAGATGCCACAGTTTTTTAACCATTCATCTATTGAAGGACATCTAGGTTGGTTCCACAGTCTAGCTATTGTGAATTGTGGCGCTATGATCATTGATGTGACAGTATCCCTATAGTACGCTCTGTTAAGACCCTCTAGTCCGAGAAGGGTGATAGCTGGGTCCAATGGTGCATTCATTCCCAGCTTTCCAAGAAATCTCCATACTGCTTTACAAATTGGCCTTATCAATTTTCAGTACCACCAGTAGTGTACAAGTGTACCCTTTTCTCCACATCCTCGCCAACACTTATTGTTGTTTGACTTCATAATGGCTGCTATTCTTACTGGAGTGAGATGGTATCTTAGGGTGGTTTTGATTTGCATTTCTCTGACTGCTAGAGATGGTGAGCATTTTTTTTATGTACTTGTTGATTGATTGTATGTCCTCCTCTCTGAAGTGTCTGTTCAGGTCCTTGGCCCATTTGTTGATTGGGTTATTTGTTATCTTATTGTTTAATTTTTTGAGTTCTTTGTATATTCTGGATATTAGGGCTCTATCTGAAGTGTGAGGGGTAAAAAATTGTTCCCAGGATGTAGACTCTCTATTTACCTCTCTTATTGTTTCTCTTGCAGAGAAAAAACTTTTTAGTTTAAGTAAGTCCCATTTGTTTATTGTTGTTATTAACTCTTGGGCTATGGGTGTCCTATTAATGAATTTGGAGCCCGACCCCACAGTATGTAGATCATAGCCATCTTTTTCTTCTATCACATGTAGTGTCTCTGATTTCATCACTAGCTCCTTGATCCATTTTGAGTTAACTTTTGTGCATGGCGAGAGAAAGGGATTCAGTTTCATTTTGGTGCATATGGATTTCCAATTTTCCCAGCACCATTTGTTGAAGATGCTATCCATCTCCCAATATGCTTTTAGCCTCTTTATCATATATAAGCATGTTGTAATTTTGTGGATTGATTTCTGTGTCCTCTATTCTCTACCACTGATCCACCTGCCTGTTTTGGTACCAGTACCACGCTGCTTTTATAACTATTGCTTTGTAGTACAGTTTGAACTCTGGTATCGCTATACCACCAGATTCAAATTTCTGCTTAGAATTGCTTTTGCTATTCTGGGTATTTTGTTTTTCCATATGAATTTCATGATTGCTTTATCATTTCTACAAGAAATGCCGTTGGGAATTTGATTGGCATCCATTTTAACCTGTAGAGAACTTTGGGTAATATCACCATTTTGATGATGTTAGTTCTGCCTATCCATGAACAGGGTACATTTTTCCATCTTCTAAGATCTTCTTCTATCTCTCTCTTTAGGGTTCTGTAGTTTTCATTATATAAATCTTTCACCTCTTTTGTTAGGTTGATTTCCAAGTATCTTATTTTCTTTGAGGATATTGTGAATGGAGTGGTTTTCCTCCTTTCCATTTCAGAAGTTTTGCTCCTGATATATATAAATGCCTTTGATTTATGCGTGTTGATTTTATATCCTGCCACTTTGCTTAATTCATTTATTATCTCTAGCAGTTTCTTTGTAGACCCTTTTGGGTCTGTTATATATATTATCATGTCATCCACAAATAGTGATAATTTAAGTTCTTGTTTTCCTATTTTTATGCCTTTAATTTCTATTGTCTAATTGCTCTGGCTAGAATTTCAAGAACTAAATTGAATAGAAGTGGTGATAGAGGGCATCCCTGTCTTGTTCCAGATTTTAGAGGCAATCCCTTCAGTTTTTCTCCATTTAGGATGATGCTAGCCTGAGGTTTAGCATATATAGCTTTTACAATGTTGAGGTAAGTTCCTGTTATCCCTAGTTTTTCTAGTGTTTTGAACATAAAGGGATGCTGTACTTTGTCAAATGTTTTTTTCTGCATCTATCGAGATGATCATATGGTTCTTGTCTTTAAGTCTATTGATGTGGTGAATAGTATTTATTGATTTCCGTATATTGAACCAGCCTTGCATCCCAGGGGTGAATCCTACTTGATCATGGTGCACAATTTTTTTTGATATGCTTTTGTATTCGATTCATCAGGATTTTATTGAGAATTTTTGTATCCAAGTTCATTAGAGATATTGATCTGTAGTTTTGTTTCTTTGAAGTGTCTTAGTCTGATTTCAAGATCAGGGTGATTTTGGCCTCATAGAATGAATTTGAAAGAGCTCCTTCTTTTTCTATTTCTTGAAAGAGCTTGAAAAGAATCAGTATTAATTCTTCTTTGAAGGTTTTGTAGAACTCCGCTGTTTACCCATCCGGTCCAGGGCTTTTTTTCGTTGGTTATCTTTTGATGGCTTCTTCTATTTCTTCCTTTGTCATTGGTCTGTTTAAATTGTGTGTGTCTTCTTGACTCAATCTGGGCAGATCGTATGACTTAAGAAATTTATTGGGGATCCAACATGGCGGCCGGCGAGGAAGCTGCACTTTCAATATCTCCACATTAACGGGATCAGAAACACCAATTAAAACAGCTACATTCTACCTACTGAGGATCTTCTAGCAAAATTCCGTTGAAAGGAGACCTGCCGAGAATTAGTAAGTTTATTAGACGTGACAGTTTGCCCCAAACAAGTGAAACTTGACTGGCAGCGCGGGCTCAGAGTCCAATCCCGCGGCCACCCGGCGCTTCTGCAAGCGGCAGGCGGCCCAGAGCAGCGCGGCAGAAGGGTCCCCGCCCAGCCAGCAGACAGCGCCCGCCATCCCGGCTACCCTGGCGGCCCTGCTTTCGCCCGGCGAACAGCCACCCCACCCGGCTGGTTCTTAGCCACGCCGCTGCAGACACCCGGCTTTACAAGCACCCCCGGCGGCCCTGCTCGGCGAGAAGGGTCCCCGCCCTGCCGGCAGACAGCTCCCGCCATTCCGCTCTTGTTCTGCAAGCAGCCACCCCGCCCGCTTGGTTCTTAGCCACGAGGCTGCAGCCGCCCGGCTTTACAAGCGCCCCCGGCGACCCTGCTCGGCGAGAAGGTTCCCCGCCCTGCCGGCAGACAGCTCCCGCCATTCCGCTCTTGTTCTGCAAACAGCTAGCCCGCCCGCTTGGTTCTTAGCCACGAGGCTGCAGCCGCCCGGCTTTACAAGCGCCCCCGGCGACCCTGCTCGGCGAGAAGGGTCCCCGCCCTGCCGGCAGACAGCTCCCGCCATTCCGCTCTTGTTCTGCAAGCAGCCACCCCGCCCGCTTGGTTCTTAGCCACGAGGCTGCAGCCGCCCGGCTTTACAAGCGCCCCCGGCAACCCTGCTTGGCGAGAAGGGTCCCTGCCCGGCCAACAGACAGTTTCCGCCATCCCGGCTACCCTGCCGGTCCCGCTCTTGCCCTGCAAACAGCCACCCCGCCCGCCTGGGTCTTAGACACGCGGCGGCAGCCGCCCGGCTTTACAAGCGCCCCCAGCGGCCCTGCTCGTCGAGAAGGGTCCCTGCCCGGCCGGCAGACAGCTCCCACCATCCCGGCACTCCTGGCGGCCCGCCCGCTCTGCGAAGGGTTACCCCACCCGGCTCTTAGCCACGCGGGCGCCATCTGCCTGGCGCTGAGGGAGCCCCCGGCGGCCCAGCACAGCCAGAAGGGTCCCCGCCTGGCCCGACACAAGGCACGTGCCCTTCCGGCTCTGCTAACGGCCCTGCCCACCCAGGAAAGGGCTCCCCACCTTGAGAGGATGGGAAGGAAATCTAACCAAGCCTCTATGAATTAGCGAACTGGGATCTAAAACCAGAGATTATATCAGACCAGAGACAAGCCAGTTCCACCTCTCCCTTCGGTCACTCCTGCAAGGAGCCAGGGGCCCGCCATAGCAGAGAGGGGAAGTCACCAAAGATCGGCCAAAGAGATTCCTTCCCAGCGGACTCTAAATTAGCAGGAGCGGCGAGGGAGCCGGACGGAGCTGGCGGGAACCGCGGCAGCGGCACGGGAACCGGCGGGAGCTGAGGCGGCGCTGACGCAGGAGCCGGCGGGAGCCGCGCGGCGCGGGTCTCCCAGCTACAGCCCCCACCAGTGCTGACAACTGAGGTCTCTTGCACCAGATACGGGGGCGTGGCTACCAGAAGAACGAAACGCGATCAGTATGAAAAGACAAGGAAAGAAAGGACCACAAGCAATGCAGGTCAACTCAACTTTAGAAGAGGTAATATCTGCAGCAGATGGAATGTCAGATAAAGAATTCAGGATATACATGCCTCAGATGATCTGGAGTCTCAAGGAAGACATTAGACAGCAAAATCAGACAATGAAAGACCACTTCGACCACTTCGACAATAAATTACACAAACAAATCCAAGAAGCAAAAGATCAATTATACAGGGAGATAGAGGTTATAAAAAACAAACAAACAGAAATCCTGGAAATGCAGGAAACAATAAACCAACTTAAAAACTCAATTGAGAATACTACCAGCAGAGTAGAACACTTAGAAGATAGAACATCAGACAATGAAGACAAAGTATTTCAACTGGAGAAGAACATAGACAGCTCAGCAAAGCTGTTAAGAAACCATGAGCAGAACATTCAAGAAATATGGGATAACATAAAGAGACCCAACTTAAGGGTCATGGGGATACAGGAAGGTATTGAGGTCCAAACCAAAGGAATGACCAATCTATTCAACGAAATAATACGAGAAAACTTCCCAGACTTGAAGAATGAGACAGAATCCCAAATCCTAGAAGCCTACAGGACGCCGAATGTGCAAAATCATAAGAGAGCCACACCTAGACACATTATAATGAAGATGCCCAACATACAGAATAAGGAGAGAATTTTAAAAGCTACAAGAGAAAGGAAGCAGATTACATTTAGGGGTAAACCAATCAGGATAACAGCTGATCTTTCAACACAGACTCTGAAAGCTAGAAGATCCTGGAATAACATATTTCAAACGTTGAAAGAAAAGGGGTTCCAACCAAGAATTGTGTATCCCGCGAAATTAAGCTTCAGGATGGAAGATGAAATTAAAACCTTCCATGATAAACAAAAGTTAAAAGAATTTGCAGCTAGAAAACCAGCTCTTCAAAACATCCTCGGCAAAATATTACAGGAAGAGGAAATGGAAAATATCAATGAAAACCAACAGCGGGAGGTAGTACAGTAAAGGTGGGGGGGAATAATCAAAGAGGAAAACAAACCATGTTTAGTAACATAAATAAACAAATATGGCTGGAAGAACAAACCATATCTCAATAATAACTCTAAATGTTAATGGCTTAAACTCACCAATTAAGAGACACAGGCTAGCAGAATGGATCACTAAACAAGACCCAACAATATGCTGCCTTCAGGAGACACATCTGATAGGAAAAGACATACATAGACTGAAGGTGAAAGGTTGGGAAAAATCATATCACTCATATGGACTTCGCAAACAAGCAGGAGTGTCCATACTCATTTCAAATAAAATAGATTTCAAGCCAAAGTTAATCAAAAGGGATGAAGAGGGACACTACATACTTCTCAAGGGAACCATACACCAACAAGACATAACAATTATAAATATATATGCCCCAAACAATGGTGCAGCTATGTTCATCAAACAAACTCTTCTCAAGTTCAAGAGTCTAATAGACCACCATACAATAATCATGGGAGACTTCAACACACCTCTCTCACCACTGGACAGATCTTCCAAACAAAAGTTGAATAAGGAAACTATAGAGCTCAATAACACAATTAATAACCTAGACTTAATTGACATATATAGAATATACCACACAACATCAAGCAGTTACACTTTTTTCTCAGCAGCACATGGATCCTTCTCAAAAATAGATCATATATTATGTCACAGGGCAACTATTAGACAATATAAAGGAGTAGAGATAATACCATGCATATTATCTGATCATAATGGAATGAAATTGAAAATCAACAATAAAAGAAGTAAGGAAAAATCATGCATCACTTGGAGAATGAACAATAGGTTACTGAATGATCAATGGGTTATAGAAGACATCAAGGAGGAAATTAAAAAATTCTTAGAGATAAATGAAAACACAGACACAACATATCGGAATCTATGGGACACATTGAAAGCAGTTCTAAGAGGAAAATTTATTGCTTGGAGTTCATTCCTTAAAAAAAGAAAAAACCAACAAATAAATGATCTAATACTTCAACTCAAAATCCTAGAAAAAGAAGAGCAAAAAAACAGCAAAAGAAGTAGAAGACAAGAAATAATTAAAATCAGAGCTGAAATTAATGAAATCGAAACGAAAGAAACAATTGAAAAAATTGACAAAACTAAAAGTTGGTTCTTTGAAAAAATAAATAAAATCGACAGACCCTTAGCCACGCTAACAAAGAGAAGAAGAGAGAGAACTCAAATTACCAGCATACGGGATGAAAAAGGCAATATCACAACAGACACTTCAGAAATACAGAAGATTATCAGAAATTATTTTGAATCCTTATACTCCAATAAAATAGAAGATAGTGAAGGCATCGATAAATTTCTTAAGTCATATGATTTGCCCAGATTGAGCCAAGAGGATATTGACAACCTAAACAGACCAATATCAATTGAGGAAATAGAAGATACCATCAAAAGACTACCAACTAAGAAAAGCCCAGGACCGGATGGGTATACAGCAGAGTTTTTCAAAACCTTTAAAGAGGAATTAACACCAATACTTTTCAAGCTATTTAAGGAAATAGAAAAAGAGGGAGAACTTCCAAATTCATTCTATGAGGCCAACATCACCCTGATTCCTAAACCAGACAAAGACACTTCAAAGAAAGAAAACTACAGACCAATATCTCTAATGAACCTAGATGCAAAAATCCTCAATAAACTTCTTGCGAACCGGATACAAAAACATATCAAAAAAATTGTGCACCATGATCAGGTAGGATTTATCCCTGGGATGCAAGGTTGGTTCAATATACGGAAATCAATAAATGTTATTCACCACATCAACAGGCTTAAAAATAAGAACCATATGGTCATCTCGATAGATGCGGAAAAAGCATTCGACAAAGTACAGCATCCCTTTATGTTCAAAACTCTAGAAAAACTAGGGATAACAGGAACATACCTCAACATTGTAAAAGCAATCTATGCTAAGCCTCAGGCTAGCATCATTCTGAATGGAGAAAAACTGAAGGCGTTCCCTCTAAAATCTGGAACAAGACAGGGATGCCCTCTCTCACCACTTCTGTTCAACATAGTTCTCGAATCACTGGCCAGAGCAATTAGACAGACGAAAGAAATTAAAGGCATAAAAATAGGAAAAGAAGAACTCAAATTATCACTATTTGCAGATGACATGATTCTATACCTAGCAGACCCAAAAGGGTCTACAAAGAAACTATTAGAGCTAATAAATGAATTCAGCAAAGTGGCAGGCTATAAGATCAACACGCATAAATCAAAGGCATTCCTGTATATCAGCAACAAATCCTCTGAAATGGAAATGAGGACAACCACCCCATTCACAATATCCTCAAAGAAAATAAAATACTTGGGAATCAACCTAACAAAAGAGGTGAAAGACTTATACAATGAAAACTACAGAACCCTAAAGAGAGAAATAGAAGAAGATCTTAGAAGATGGAAAAATATACCCTGTTCATGGATAGGTAGAAGTAACATCATCAAAATGGCGATATTACCAAAAGTTCTCTATAGGTTTAATGCAATGCCAATCAAAATCCCAATGGCATTTCTTGTAGAAATAGAGAAAGCAATCATGAAATTCATATGGAAAAATAAAAGACCCAGAATAGCAAAAACAATTCTAAGCAGGAAATGTGAATCAGGCGGCATAGCTATACCAGACTTCAAACTATACTACAGAGCAATAGTAACAAAAACAGCATGGTACTGGTACCAAAACAGGCAGGTGGACCAATGGTACAGAATAGAGGACACAGAAACCAAACCACAAAACTACAACTATCTTATATTTGATAAAGGGGCTAAAAGCATGAAATGGAAGAAGGATAGCATCTTCAACAAATGGTGTTGGGAAAACTGGAAATCCATATGCAACAAAATGAAACTGAACCCTTTCTCTCGCCATGCACAAAAGTTAACTCAAAGTGGATCAAGGAACTTGATATCAAATCAGAGACATGGCGTCTGATAGAAGAAAAAGTTGGCTATGATCTACATACTGTGGGGTCGGGCTCCAAATTCCTCAATAGGACACCCATAGCACAACAGTTAATAACTAGAATCAACAAATGGGACTTACTAAAACTAAAAAGTTTTTTCTCAGCAAAAGAAACAATAAGAGAGGTGAATGGGGAGCCTACGTCCTGGGAACAAATCTTTACTCCTCACACTTCAGACAGAGCCCTAATATCCAGAATATACAAAGAACTAAAAAAATTAGACAATGAGATAACGAATAACCCAATCAACAAATGGGCCAAGGACCTGAACAGAAATTTCTCAGAGGAGGACATACAATCAATCAACAAGTATATGAAAAAATGCTCACCATCTCTAGCAGTCAGAGAAATGCAAATCAAAACCACCCTAAGATACCATCTCACTCCAGTAAGATTGGCAGCCATTAGGAAGTCAAACAGCAACAAGTGCTGGCGAGGATGTGGAGAAAAGGGTACTCTTGTACATTGCTGGTGGGACTGCAAATTGGTGCGGCCAATTTGGAAAGCAGTATGGAGATTTCTTGGAAAGCTCGGAATGGAACCACCATTTGATCCAGCTATTCCACTACTCGGTCTATTCCCTAAAGACCTAAAAAGAGCACACTATAGGGACACTGCTACATCCATGTTCATAGCAGCACAATTCACAATAGCAAGACTGTGGAACCAACCTAGATGCCCTTCAATAGACGAATGGATAAAAAAAATGTGGCATTTATACACAATGGAGTATTACTCTGCATTAAGAAATTACAAAATCATAGAATTTGGAGGGAAATGGATGGCATTAGAGCAGATTATGCTAAGTGAAGCTAGCCAATCCCTTAAAAACAAATGCCAAATGTCTTCTTTGATATAAGGAGAGTTACTAAGAACAGAGTAGGGAAGAAGAGCATGAGAAGAAGATTAACATTAAACAGGGATGAGAGGTGGGAGGGAAAGGGAGAGAGAAGGGAAATTGCATGTAAATGGAAGGAGACCCTCAGGGGTATACAAAATTACATACAAGAGGAAGTGAGGGGAAAGGAGGGAAAATATAAGGGGGAGAAATGAATTACAGTAGAGGGGGTAGAGAGAGAAGAGGGGAGGGGAGGGGGGAGGGGGGATAGCGGAGGATGGGAAAGGCAGCAGAATACAACAGACTCCAGAATGGCAATATGTAAATCAATGTGCAACTGATGTGATTCTGCAATCTGTATATGGGGTAAAAATGGGAGTTCATATCCCACTTGAATCAAAGTGTGAATTATGATATATCAAAAACTATGTAATGTTTTGAACAACCTACAATAAAAATTAATTAAAAAAAAAAAAAGAAATTTATTGATATCTTCACTATCTTCTATTTTATTGGAATATAGGGTTTCAAAATACTTTCTAATTATCTTCTATATTTCTGTAGTGTCTGTTGTGGTATTGAATTTTTCACCCCCTATGTTAATAATTTGAGTTCTCTCTCTTCTTCTCTTCGTTATCATGGCTAAGGGCCTGTCAATCTTATTTATTTTTTCAAAGAACCAACTTTTAGTTTATCAATTTTTTCAATGATTTTTTGTTTCAATTTCGTTGATTTCTGCTCTTATTTTAATGTCGTCTACTACATTTGCTGTTGTTTTGCTCTTCCTTTTCTAGGTTTTTGAGGTGTAGTGTGAGTTCATTTATTTGTTGTTTTTTTTTTCTTTTTTTGATGAAAGAACTCCAAGAAATGAATTTTCCTCTTAAAACTGCTTTCATTGTGTCCCATAGATTACAGTAGGTTGTGTCTGTATGGTCATTTGTCTCTAAGAATTTTTTTGTCTCCTCCTTAATGTCTTCTGTAACCCATTGATCATTCAGTAGAATATTGTTCATTTTCCATGTGATGTAGGATTTTTCCTTCCTTCTTTTATCATTGATTTCCAGTTTCATTTCATTATGATCTGATATGGTGCATGGTATTATCTCCACGCCTTTATATTTACTAAGAGTTGCCCTATGACCTAATATATGGTCTATCTTTGAGTAGGATCCATCTGCTGCTGATAAGAAGGTGTATGCACTTGATGATGGTTGATATATTCTATATATGTCGGTTAAGTCTAGGTTATTGATTGTGCTGTTGAGTTCTATAGTTTCTTTATTCAGTTTTTGTCTAGAGGATGTGTCTAATGGTGAGAGCGGTCTGTTGACGTCACCTATAATTATTATGTTGTAGTCTATTTGACTCTTGAACTTGAGAAGAGTTTGTTTTATGACTGTGGCAGCTCATTTGTTTGCTGCATACAAATTGGTAATTGTTATGTTATGTTGGTGGATGGTTCCTTTTAACGTTATATAGTGTCCTTCTTTATCCCTTTTGATTAACGTAGGTTTGAAGTTGATTGTATTTGATATGAGTTTGGCCACTCCTGCTTGCTTCCGTGTGCCCTGTGAGTGGTATGATTTTTCCCAACCTTTTACTTTCAGCCTGTGTATGTCTTTACCTATCATATGAGTCTCCTGAAGGCAGCATATTGTTGGATTTGTTTTTTTGATCCAGGTTACTACCCTATGTCTCTTGAATGGTGAGTTTAGGCCATTAACATTTAAGGTTACAATTGAAATATGATTTGTACATCCATTCATGTTAATTTATTTATTTATTTTAGTTTGGCTAGTTTTTACTTTTTGGTTATTTTCCTCCCCCTTTACTGAGATACCTCCCACTGTTAGTTTGGGGCACTATTTTTCAATTCTTCTTCTTGTAGTATTTTGCCCAAAATCCTTTGCAGTGCTGGTGTTATGGGTGTGAATTCTTTTAGTTTTTATTCATTGTGAAAGATTTTAATTTTATTGTCAAATCTGAAGCTTAATTTTGCTGGATACAGTATTCTTTGTTGGAATTCATTATTTTTCAGTGTTTGAAATACATTGTTCCAGGATCTTTTCACTTTCAAAGTTTGTGATGAAAAATCAGTCGTTAATCTAATTGGTTTACCCCTGAATGTAATCCGCCTCCTTTCTCTCGTAGCTTTTAATATTCTCTCCTTGTTCTGTATGTTGGCTATCTTCATAATTATATGTCTTGGAGTTGGTCTATTATGGTTTTGAATGTTTGGGGTCCTGTAGGCTTCAAGGATTTAGCAATCCATTCCATCTTTCATCTCTGGGAAGTTTTCTAGAATTATTTCATTTAATATGTTGTCCATTCTTTCGGTTTGAATCTCTATGGCTTCTTCTATCCCGATGACTGTGAAATTTGTTTTTTTTATGACATCCCATATCTTTTGAATAGACTGCTCTTGGGACTTAAGCATCTTTTCTGTGTTGACTATATTCTTTTCAAGTTGATAAACGTTGTCGTCATTATCTGATGTTCTGACTTCTATTTGATCTAGTCTATTTGTAATATTCTCGTTTGAGTTTTAATTAATAGTTTCCTGCATTTCTAGGATTACTGTTTGATTTTTTTTAAGATCTCTATCTCCTGGTAAAGCTTGTTCTTTGCCATTTGAATTTGTTTAATTCATTTTCAAAATATACTTTTATTGCTAGGACTTGCTGATTCATGTATTCTCTAATATCCCTTTCCATCTGAGATAGGTAAGCCATGAGTTTTTTTCCCTATCCCTGTTTCTGATGATTCTAGGTCCTCCTGTAGAATTAAGTTGTCCTGCATTGTTTGTACACATTTTTTCCTTTGTTTTTTCATGATGTTCACGTTGTTTTCCTTCTCTATTTGATTGCTGTTTTTCTGCTCTATTCTATAGATTTGTTTTGGTTTAATATATCTGTTGTCTCTCCTTTGTGTTGGTAGACTATGCCTGCTAAAGTGAATTCTGCTTGGAAGGAATTGCGATGGCCGAGCTCCAGTGATGTCACCTGTCTGCTATGGCGGGCCCCAGGCTCCTTGCCAGGGTGTTCAAATGGGAGTGGGCTGGGACTGATCTGTCTCAACTGATCTGTTTTCAACTCCCGGTCGCCGGCGGGCGGGCGGTCTCCAGCTGTCCAGTCACACAGTCAGCGGGTGGGCTGTCACTGGTGGGCGGGAGATCTCTAGCCACCCAGTTGCACGTGCAGCCAGCGGGCGATTGGTCGCTGGTAGGCAGGCGGGCACCAGCCACCCAGTCGCACCAGCAGCGGGCTGTTTGTGACCAGTGGGCGGGCGTTCTCCAGCCGCCCAGTTATCTCCTGCTAGTCCTGGTTTCTCGTGATAGACCAGATTTCCCCTGAGTGATGCCTCTCGGCAGCTCATACTGTCCTATGGGCCTGCCGTTTCTTGGGTGTGGATGGTGTCTATGGGGAACCCCGGCACTCTATTGTTTTGATTTTTTCCTCTTGCCCTTCTCCCAGCTCTGGCTAGACAGGTTTCGTTTTCGCCTCTGATGGGAGGGGAAGTTGAAGGTCAGGTGCCTCTAGTTTTCCCGACGTCTTTATGCAGGCTCTCTCTGATAATCTCTCCAATGGAAAGCCTAAGAGAGATTTTATGTGAATTCCCTGCTGTATGGGAGATGAGCTGAGTAACACAAACCTGTTTTATTGTTGCAATCTGCTGGAGAGTGGCGGTGGTTACTTCTGCTCTCCAAGATGGTGGCCGTTGGTTTCCTTGGTGGAGTTTTTATTGTGGAGGGATAGAACTGTAGCACTTCCTTCCCCGTCTGAAATCCCAAACTCAGCCCGGGGCTCAGTTGGAGGTCAGCCAGCAGGATTCCACAGAATCTGCAGCAACGTTTCTCCCTGCCTGCTGGTCGCTTCTAGGTGGTGCCCTGCTGTCTCTAGCCACGGGGCAGGCCACACAGATTTGTCAGCCCAGATCTCCGGTCGCACATTTGGCTCGTGTTTGAGACTCAATTACCGGACCTCATTGGTGGAAATCATTCTTCTAGGTTTCGGTGCACACCCATTTTTCTGTAAGATCCTAACAAGATAATTTTTTGTCGTTCTAACTCGTTATTCACCTGTGAAGTGGCGCAGTTCACAGGGTGTGAGTGGCAGATTCAGAGACATCCCTTCATCCTGACCAGGTTGTTTGCCATGGAAGATGACTTTTGCTGTCTCAGGTCCTTCATAGCTGCCTACATCTTCTCCATGGCTTATTTCTCCATGGACCTTTGAGGTTCTCAGCAGGTGAAAGATCCCCTACATTCCTGTATTATAAGACCAACTCTGTCCGTGCTCTTCTTTAAAGTTAGATTGAGGGAACACTGTAGGGTTAGGGTTAATAACATGTTTGATTTGGGTTAGGAATCATTCTGTTTATGAATAATTCTATTGAGAAGCTGCGATATGTATAAGAATATATAGTTGAAATATATGTAGGAAAACAGAAATCTAAGTAAGATTTGAATCCCAGAATGGCATTGGGCCCTTAATTGGGATACTTAGCGTTGAATTACGTTCTGCACAGATGTCTCAGGTAAATTGATATACAATGTCATAAGACCCTGTACCTTGGAAGATTGAATGTAGATGAGAACATCCATTTAAAAAGGTATAGTTGTTATTGAATGGTTAATTAAATAGGTACTTGTCACTTCCTGTTTTTCTCTATGCTTAACCAAACACTGTTGAAATCTTGAGAACTGTTTGCTAATCTTGTTCCCAGAATGTGCTGTCCCCAGTTTTCAAACTGCAGAATTTACTCTCTCACCTGGTTGCATGCAAACTGCCCACTCCCACTGACCCATCAATAAACTTCCCTCCTTGCCCTCGGCAAGGAAAGTATATAAGCTCTGCTCAAGCTCTTCTCAGGGCTCTCTGCTGTATTCAAGTGAGCTCTGAGCCCCAGCATGCTGGAACTCCAATAAACCCTTTGCTGTTTCATGAGTCAGTTTCTTGGTGGTCTCTTCCTCCAATGCACGCCCGACCTTTACACATGAAGTTTCCACTGATATCTGGCAGCGGCGGATGAGAGACCCCAACGGGCTACTCTTGGGGTAAGTAAGTCTCCTATTCCTGGTTTCAGGTTTCAGGTTAGGACTTGGAAAAATGGCTATTGATGAAGAGTGTGAGCTCTCTCCGACAGTGGCTGACAGATGTGTCACAGAGCCACAGGCCACGTTCCTGGAGGACGCCCCAGAGGACTTGGGAAATTTAGTTATAATAGATTCCTCGACTCAGTGATATTTTGTTTTGGATTCGGTATTGCCAGCCCATTGGTTATTGCCGGCTACTCAGTCCTGATCTCAGTGTTGGACGTCCATTGCCTGTCTTTATTGTCTTGTCTTGTCTGTTTCATGTGTCGTTGCTTTCACTGTTTGTGGATCTTTCATTATGGGACAGAGCACTTCAATGCTAGATCTCAGTTTAAAGGGCAACTCTTATGCGTGGTCTCATAAAATCCCAACACAATTAATGGCAATACTTCTCTGAGCTCAGTTCCAGAACTCAGTCTCTAAGGGGAATCACACCAGAGTTCAAGCCCAGGTGGACCCAGTCATCTCTTCCAAATGCCACACAAATGACCACAATTAAAACAAAAACACTCCCCAATGGCCCTCATCTTTTTCCATATAGACACTCATCATAACCTCTGGCTGGACGTTTCCATGAGGGGCATAGCCCAAGACAGTGTCCAAAACATGCTCCCTTGCCGCTAATTTGCCTAAAGTCAGGGTGGCCTGGAAACCCTTCCAGTGAACCAGGATTGATCAAATACGCCTGCCATTAATACTGATCTTCTTCTGCAATTTGAGGCCTACTGACTGTCAGGTGTAGATTCTTTATGTGAATTTCAGTCATAAGAAAACCCAACCACATCTGCAGTGCTTTGAAAAACTCATTTGACCCAAAGGATCCCAATTCTCACTTGATGGACGTCAAGAACCTAACAGAGGAAGGAGAGAAACTTCACCCACAATGACTGCTCTTTTGGCCATTTTGGTTTTGGATGCACACATGGGATCTTTCTTTAGATCTATCAGTTGCAGAGAATCTAAGACACAGCCTCACACAGGGCATAGAGTTGGATTCAGACACATCCATTTCCAAAGCAATTAAGCAAAGAGCCACAGGTTATGCCCATTCATTTCCATCTGAAAACTGTTTTCTTCAGGCTTCACAAAGGGGTGGTCCGAAACAAAGAACTTCTTGACATTCAAGGCAACAGAACATTATGTAAGCAAAAGGCTCAAAGAAGGGTTTCTCCACTGAGAGTTTACTGGTCACACTGATATCTGTGTTTTCTGAGATGCTCGCCATTCCCTTCATCTATCCAGTACATGGCCATGTCACAGAGCTTGGAGGTGGTACATATCTTGGACACAAAACCATGAGCCTATTCTGGAGATTGGCCAGAATTCAGAAAGAAAATTGGAAATTACTAAGATCGTTGGTGTTGCCCATCCTTAAGGAAAGCTGCAATCCATTCATTAATTGGGCAGGATGAATGCTGGGAAGCTTTCTACAAGACAGGACAAATCCATTGATGCATTCTCTTTTCTAATGTCTACAACCACGGACATAGTGGGATACACAGACATAGAAACACTCGCCTTGTCAAACGTCTTACTAGAAACAGTTCAACCCAAAAAAACAAACCACCTTTCCTACCTATTCTCAGAACATGAGACAAAATCATAAACCCAAAACCACACCCATATTGGCACCTCCTTCCCCCAAGTAGGTCTGTGACTCTAGGGAGTGTCCTCTGACTGGTGGGCCATACAATTTTCCCCTGAAAAGTCCTGTCCTGTCTCAGGTCTGTTCTCCTTGACCAACTCTGTTAAGTTGTCAGAAGCTAGTGTTTAGCCACTACCTGCTTTCTCAGGAAAGGCCCTTCTTCCGAGCTCTCCTTGCTTTTGCCATCCTAACATCAGTAGGTACAAAGAAAGACTGACTCTGTCCTTGGTAAATCCAAACAAGTGAGCCCATTGGGACTGGGACTGGGACTGGCTCTATGTGCCTGGTTTCCAGTATCCCAAGTTCAGAGAGATCCATCACCAAGAAAGTGAGGTGAGGTCACTCCCTTCAGGAACTGAATAAATTCACTGCCTTGTAAACCATTTTGTCCTAATAGTTGCTTCCAAGTGTCCCATTAGATGGAGGCTTCCCCTACTTCCTTTGAAACTTTCACAAGTTAGAATGGTATGTCAACCTTAGGAACCCGGGAATAGCTATCCACACAGGCCTGGTTTGGTCAATCTCCTCTACATTAAGAAGAGAGAGGCTGATTCAGACACATCCCTTCATCCTGACCAGGGTGATTGCCATGGAAGATGACTTTTGCTCTCGCAGATCCTCCATAGCTGACTATATCTTCTCCAGGATTCATTTCTGCATGGACTTTGGAGGTTCTCAGCAGGTGGAAGATCCCCTACATTCCTGTATTGTAAGACCAACTGTGTCCCTGCTTTTCTTTAAATTTAGGTTGATAGAACAGTGTATTCTTAGGGCTAATAAAATGTTTGATTTGAGTTAGGAATAATCCTGCGGGATGAATAATGGTATTGGGAACCCGAGATATTTATAAAAATATAGAGGTTAAATATATGAATGAAAACCGAAATCTAGGTAATTTTGAAGCCCAGAAGGGCATTGGGCCCTTGATTGGGATACTTAACTTTGATTTACATTGTGTACAGATGTCTCAGATAAATAGATATACAATGGCATCGGACCTTGTAGCTTGGATGATTGAATGTTGAAGAGAACATCCAGTCAAAAACGGATAGTAGGTAGAATTAGGTACAGAGTTGGTTTAGGAAGAAGAGTGAGTATAGGATTTGGTACAAAAGTTCTGGAGCATTAGGGTTGTGGTTAGAGAGTGAAAGTGAACATAAGTTCATGTGAAGGGTCAGTCACAATGGTGAACTGGTGAAAATATGCAGGAAACCACATATCTTTAGAGACATTATGAAATCAGGCAAAGTATAAAGTGAGTGATATGATTATGCATTTTCAACAGGGTTGAGTTTGAATATATAATCTTAGGAAGAAACAAATTTCCCCTTCCTCTCCTGTTTTCTCTTTTCTTTCCACTATACAAAGTCTAATCTGGGACAGAAAAGATCCGTTCTTTATAGGGCATATCAGGACATATACAGGATTGCCTGGAGCCCTTAGTTTGGGTAATGATTTAGCAGATAAAACTACGCATGACATACATATTTTCTCTACAGTAAAAGAAGCTACAAATTTTCATAAAAAATTCCATGTCAATGCTAATACTATACATAAGCGCTTTAAAATAACTAAGGAACAAGCTAGACAAATAATAAAACAATGTCAAAATTGTGTGACCATTTTACCACAAGTTAATCTTGGAGTCAATCCTAGAGGATTGATACCTAACCATATTTGGCAGATGGACGTCACAAACTTGCCAGAATTTGGAAAATTAAAATATTTGCATGTTACAGTTGATACTTCTTCTGAATTTTTGATGGACTCCCTTCATGCCGGAGAAAAAAAACTAAAGATGTTATAGCTCATTGCTTACAAAATTTTGCCACTGTGGGCATTCCAAAACAGTTAAAAACAGATGTTGCCCCTGGTTATACTTTTACCTCCTTTAAAGAATTTTGCTCATCATTTTGCATTACTCATATAACAGGAATCCCATACAATCCGCAGGGACAAGGCATAGTTAAATGAGCTCATCAAACTATTAAAACGTACTAATTAAACGAAAAAAAAGGAATTGGGAAGGGGTATATATTCCCCAAAGATAAACTTAAAATAACCCTTTTTACTCTAAACTTTGGAAATTTGGATTCATCAGGGCTTAGTCCTGTGGAAAGGCATATGTGTCCAAAAAATGTACATAAGCCCAAGGTACTTTGGAAAGATATTCTAACAGGAAAATGGAAATGTCCTGACCCAGTAATCGTCTGGAGTTGGAGGTCTGTTTGTGTGTTTCCACAGGGAGAACAGCAGCCGATTTGGATTCCGGAGAGACTAACTAAAGCGATTTCTACAGATTAAAAGAATATGATTTGGCTCAAATCCATAACAGCTGATATCCAGAACTCCAGTTTGGCTATTCTTACATCTGTGACAAATCCAGGATGCTTTTTTCAATATCTATTTTATTATTACCCTTTCCCATGTCATGAAGTTCTATTTTGTTTTTTGAGCTCATACAAACCTAGGTTAATGTTTTGCTGATCAGTTCTATTTTTGGACTATAGAGTTTTTAGACATTGCAATGGAGATTTCACCTGTAAAATGTTATAAGGCCTTTACTCTTATGTTATGTGTTGTATGTATTATATTACGTGTGCACACTTGCGGTTTTTTGTTATATGTTTGAATGTACGTATGTCCATATATCATATATGATGAGCGCTCATGAAAAAATGGATCCAAATATATTTTTATACACTTGATGTAAATGTTTTAATTTAAATTGGGAAAACACCTGTTGAGGATTGTTTTAAAATGTGTACAAAAAAGGAGGTTAACAGATCTGTTTGTTTACTTTCACAATTTCTTTTCATTATATTTAATAATTCTCTTCAAGACAATGTAAATTGTTAAGAAAATTGTTTTCTTTTAGTACCTTCTGGAATGTTACATAATTTTTCTTTGGCCATTATTGCCAAAATTCCTATCTTCATCCCAGTGCCTGTAAAGACAAAGATAAAACCAATCTACAGCTTCTGCAATAGCCATCACTGAACTGCTTGCAGAACTTGCCTGGACTCTGTATCACCTGTATGCATTGTGAACTCACCTGCATGCATTGTGAACAATATGTTGGTGAATTGACTTGTGGTAGTGTTGGGGTATTTTTGCTGATGATGTCATCGGTGGTACAATTTTTCCAAAAGGAGCCGTCAATTGGCTTGGTGTATCTTCCTCCCTTCTGCTGTCATGGTCGTTCAGCTAAAATTTGGGGGCCAACAGAGGTGAGACAAAGAACCTCACCCCCCGCTGGTACAAAGACCTCTCCACAGGTGTGACTGTATACTGGACCTGTAGCTAGTGACGGGTAAGATCCAATTGTAATGGTACCAATCTAAGACTGGAGGTTGATACCTTGAGGTCAGCTCATTCGATAATGGGTAAGCACCATATGTACTATTGGACAACCTAAGGCAGGCATGGTCCCTAAGCCACATGCTTGTTCTTTAAACAGAGAGGGGGAGGTGTTGAGAGGCACAGCCCAAGGGGCCAAACAAACTTTCAGACTGCCAGCTGATGATTGGCTAACAGCGGCCCCAGCAACATCAAGCTAATTGGCTCCTCTGCGGTGATGCTCATTGGAGATGCTCATTGAGCAGTTTCCCCACCCTTTCAGACTGCAAGCTGATGATTTGCTCACAGCAGCCCCAGCAATATCTAGCTGATTGGCTCCTCTGTGGTAATGCCATTGGGCTGTTTCCCCACCCTTTCAGACAACGGAGCTGCTCATTGTGGGACTTTTTGGGCTCTGCCCACACGACCCAGCCAATCGACCTCAAGAGAAGGAGTGTGGAGGTTGAGAGCTTGTGGGAAGCCAGTAGTGGCAGTTGGGCTCTGAGGGTTTTTCCCGAGGAGCTAATTTTTAGTCATGTGTGGTTCTAAAAGTAAGGTTAGTTTCTTTTGACAAGTGGCTCCTGAATTGTGCCCAGCCAGATTGCAGCAATCCTAAAGTGATGGAGAAAAAGAACCCAAACAGAATAGAAATACAAGCAGTTTAGAGAGGCATGGTGTATAGTTGGATTTACCTTTTGCATGATAAAGGGTAGGTGTTATAAATCTAGTCAATTTTAAATTGAAATAGTTCTCCATGTGTTTTATAGTTAACAAATATGTGAATTCCTATCTCCCTTTATCTGTAGCCTATTCAGCACATGTATTTTTGTATGTACATATAGAATCCTACCTGGTATCACATGTACATTTTTGTTAGATGGCTGACTTGGCAGATACAAATTTTTAGAAGAGGTCACTCCTCCTAAACGTTGTTGGAATTGAAAATTAAAACTATGGGTGAGCTTCCTTGTTGAACAATATAATACATAAATCCATGTTCAGTAAAATGAATAGTTTTGGATCTATGGATGTTATATATTTCATGATGAATTTCGATTGGCATGTATATTGCTACCTTTTAATGCCTCTCTCTCTCTCTCTCTCTCTCTCTCTCTCTCTATATATATATATATATATATATATATATATATATATATATATATATATATACATACATACACACACACACTCTCCAGATTTTTCAGAATGTAAAATATATGTGTCTTATTATACAATCCCTAAATGCATTCATATTCATGAATGTGGATTTATAACCAAATGTTCACAAAGTTATTTTCAGAAATATTCATCCACCTTAAATACATATTGTATCCTAGTACTGAAATCAAAATTCAGTGAATGGTGCATAGAAGTCCTAATTTTTCTACAGTAACTGACCCACTTTAACATCAATGCAAGTAGATTCCTATGGGACATGATGTGTATTTTGACCTTCATTTTTATTCAACACTGTTACATGACTATTTCTTCAGTTTATGCACATCATAGGATATATATTTCATTCACAATTTTGCAAATTGATAGGCTTTTGTTTCACTTTTAATCACTTCTTGCTTCAGTACACAAGTATTCCTCTATGTTTTTTGACTGGTCTTTTCATGATACTTCATTTTATTTTAGATTTCAATAATCACTTTTAAAGCAAAACTCACACACTCTTCATGATAAACCATAAACCTAATATTACCATTAGATGTATAAATGGTTGTAATGAATGTATGTATCTCAATATAAGATTTCCTGTAAATTTGTAAATATCAATTCAATCCAATATTTAAAGTTGGAACCAGTAATATTATTTATTCACAGTATGGTCTATTCATTCATTTTATCTATATTCCTAGACACAGGGAACACCTATTTGTACACCCTATACTAATTTATACACCTTCAAAATATTGCCCACAGAAATGGTGGAAGAAATACTCATGTCACCTGATCTACATATGCACTTTATCACAGTAATATTCTGGAAACAAAATGGAAAGTTCACACTTATGACTGTGCCAAAGCCTAAATGGAAAGTGTGCATGGATTACTAACAATATCCATGTCCAGATTGCCTAATTCTCTCAAATGTCAATCCTATTTTTGACTAAATATTTGATTCTTTCTAAGATTTTATACTCAACCTCTACCCTGTTGAAAATGTCTAATCCTATCACTCAATTTATACTTTGCCTGATTTCTTAATATCTCCATTGATATCTGCTTCCCCATATATTTTCCCCAGTTCATCATTGTGTCTGACTCTTCACATGTGGTGACATTTACATTCACTCTCTACCGCAAACCCTATTGCTAAAGAACTTTTTGTCCAAATCCTATACTCACTTTTCTTCCTAAACCTACTGACTATCTTCCTAATCCTACCAACTATGCCTATATGAGTGGATGTTTTCTTCTACATTGAATCATCCAATTTTCAAGGTCCTATGCCATTGTATATCGATTTATCTGAGACATCTGTTTAGAAGATATTTAAAAGCTAAGTATCCCAATCAAGGGCCCAATGCTCTTCTGGGCTTCAAATCTTACATAGATTTCTGTTTTTATACTTATATTTCACCTATATATTCTTGTAAATATCACAGGTTCCCAATACCATTATTCATCCAGCAGAATGATTCCTATCCCAAATAAAACCTGTTATTACCCTAACCATACACTGTTCCCTCAATGTAACTTTACAGAATAGCAGGGAAAAAGTTGGTCTTACACTACAGGAATGTAGGGGATCTTCAACCTGCTGAGATCCTCAAAGGACCATGCAGAAATGATTTCTGGAGAAGTTGTAGGCAGCTATGAAGGACCTGAGGGAGGAAAACTTAACTTCCATGGTAAACAACCTGGTCAGAATGAAGGGATGTGTCTTTATCAGCCTCTTTCATCTTAATGTAGAGAAGATTGACCAAACCAGGCCTGTGTGGAGAGCTGTTCTCGGGTGCCTATGGTTGATATACCATTCCAACGTGTGAAAATGTCACAGGAAGTAGGGGCACCCTCCATCTCATGGGACCCTTGGAAGCAACTCTTAGGACAAAGTGGTTGCCAAGGCAGTGACTTCATTCACTTCCTGATTGAGGTTACCTCACATAACGTCCTGGGTGATGGAACTCTCTAAACGTGGGATTCAGAAAGCCAGGCAAGCACAACCAGTCCCAGTCCCAGTCCCAGTGGTCTCACTTTATTTGGATTTACCAAGGACAGAGTCTGTCTTTCTTGGTACCTACTGATGTGAGGATGGCCAAAAGACAGGAAAGCTAAGAAGAGGGGCCTTTCCTGATAAAGCAGGTAGTAGCTCACCACTGGCTTCTGACAACTTCACACAACATTCTTCCCTCAATGCAGCACAAAGGTCCCTTTCACTCATGAAGTGGAGGTCCAACCATCAACTGTTCTGTAAAAGAACTTCAGAGAGAGAGGTTAAAGATTCCTGCAAAGCTGTTATGGAGGTTTCTAATATATTTAAGTTTTGGTCTATTTCTGCTTCTAACTGGGTCATTTGTTGTGTCCCATGGACCAGGGCAGTGGTTCCTGTGCCCACCCTTGTGGCAACTCCTATTCTTTATAGGATGGCTAAAGTGAAGGACATATGTTCCCAGTGAAACCGGGTTGTATGTCCCACCTATTCGATCTTCAAATGAACCTGCGTCATGATAGAGCATTCTGGGTAACATATGCACCATTACACAATTAATCACATCCGTTTTTCATTTCATGAAAACATCAACAATGTTTTAGTATATAGAATTATACTGTTGTAGGGACGGTCAAGGCAAGGCACCTAAGATAGCACCAAAGACAGTGAAACAGTCCTATTTGGTTGCACCCAGATTCAGAGGGCATTGCTTCGGTTGTAATCAATTAATCTTCTGAATTCCAAGTTTAGGTAGTTTCAGAATTTTGTACCCAACATGTAAGAGAAGTGGCTCAGAAGATCACACTCTGCAGAAGTTCACAAAAAGCTGTTTTTGTTTCTGTTTTTTTTTCTCTGTTCTGGGCAAGTTAACTTTTCAAGGACAACTGGGTGGGGGAGAGCTTTTACTTCCCTTTCTTTTTTCCCCTTGCCAGCTGTTACCATGGAGCCCAGATGGTAACTTCTTTATCTTAGAAATGTTGCCATCTCTGTGAAGCCCCATTTCAAGGCCAGAGGAATTGTTCACATATTTTGTGAAAAACTAGTAAGGGGGTGTCTAGCTTAGGAGTGCTGATTATTTTTAGCCAGTGGCCAAGTGGAACAGGGCAACATTAAAAGAGGAAGGTTATCTACACTGAAATCGTTTATAGGGACTTTTTTGCTGAAAGTCCTAAAGTCAGCCATGGTGAAGACTCCTGGAGAAGGTCAGTGAAAACTTTTCTGTGGGCCTGGTACAGAGGGGGGAGACAGAGAAGTCGGGGCTTAGAGCAGCTTCATGGATCTGAGAATGAGAAAGGAGAGATGTAAAAGAATAATGGGAAAGGGGTTTGGGATATTCCTAGCAAGAAAACTTGAGCAGTAGAACAGCTAGAGCAGAGGGGAAGAAGGGAGTGAGTATCCACAAAGCCTGTGAGGGACTTTAAATTTTTAGTAACCTGTTTTCAGTGATGAAAGACCAACTTTAAAGGCCATTTTCATTACATTTGGATAAGGGTCTGAGGGCTCTCCTCAGCTGGTTTGAGCTATGGGTTAGCTGGAAAGAGGACCTGGTGGGACCCAGTGCGGGCAGTGACAAGAGAAGAGAGGAGTGAGTCGGTGGAGGGGTACCTCAGTACCTGCTTCTCAGCCAGGGGGCAATGGTCTGAGAACCGGTGTTGGTTTGGGTTTTTGATCTAGTAATTGAAGGGAAGAAATCAGGTTGCTGAGTTTGGAGTGACAGCAGATAGTCTGGAGAAGAAGGCTGAGGGTGAGGATCTATTGGAGAAGCATAGTTCAGGATGTGAGCGAAGGAGGGAAAAGGCCTCCACATAGGGGAATCTGCTTTTACCCTTTTGAGCACTTGCAGAAGTTAAAAAGGTCACACAGTATTTGAGGATCTAGAGACCCCTCTGGGGGCCATGGGTTTTGGTTATCTAATTGGTCATATGGCCAATGCTGTGTACAGAATTTGATGAGGAGTTCGGGTTCCATCAGGAAGCCCCTGTATGCTCACATCCCCATGACTTACAGAAGAAATTGGCTTTTCCTCCACACAGCTGTTGCTGTTTGTGGCTTTGATTGTCTGCCGGGCAAACATAGTAATCTAGGCTAGCCAACCTGCACCTGGCTTACCTGTCCCGACATCCATAATGTTTGTTTCCATTATTTATGGTACAAAAGGTATTTAATGGAATTTTAGTGGGATCCTCTTCATCAGGGATATCCTAATAGGAAAGACCTATAGCCAGCTAACAAATGTCTGGGTGGAGAAATGGCCACCAGGTCCCAAAGTGGGCTATATGTGAGATAGATTATACTTCTTCTCCAGTAGGATTTTTGATCAGCCATCGCTGCTGAAAGGGCTGATGAGGGTTAGAACTACTGGTGGTCAAGGAGAGACTCTATAGCTTCATCCACCTGGCGAATACACAATTTGAAAGGGTTACCAGTCTCTTCCAGTTTCCAGGCAGAGTCTGGACAGGGTGCAGGCTTGAGATGAGAGGCCAGGATCCAGGAAGTGATTCTGTCTACCTTTACCACTGTAGATGTTATAAGTAGAACCTGGTATGGTCCTTTCCAGTGGGGTTCCAGCGATGACACCTGATCTTGTCTTACATAGACAAAGTCTCCTACTTGATATTGATGTGGAGTCCCCTCATCTCCAGGTTGGTAGGCAGTGGCCAGCTGTTTTCACAGGTATCGCTGAGTTCTTTCAACAGCTGTAAGTCTGTCAAGCATGGTGGTGTGGAAGGGATCGTTAGGTCTTAGAGTTGGGGTTAGGTCCCTTACTGGAATAGGGGCCCCATAGGGAATTTCATAGTGGGTGAGGTTACACAAAGAAACAGAGAGAGAATTTCTTGCATGAAACATTGCATAAGGCAGAAGCATTGTCCAATCTTTTATGTCGGTCTCTAAGCTTAATTTCATTAAGGTCTCTTTAATGGTTCTATTCATTCATTCTACCTGTCCTGCACTCTGTGGTCTATAAGCACAATGTAATCCCCAGGGTACTGGCTAACCCCTAACGTACCTGGGTCATGAATGCAGGTCCATTATCAGACTCTGTTACCTTAGGCAGGTCGTATCTTGGAAAAAAATCTTCCAGGATCTTCTTGACCACCATTTGTGCTGTTTCTTTCTTTCTTTCTTTCTTTCTTTCTTTCTTTCTTTCTTTCTTTCTTTCTTTCTTTCTTTTTTTCTTTCTTTCTTTTTTTTTTGGTGGGGAAGGCTTTAATCCATCCTGAAAATGTATCTACAAAGACTAGGAGATATTTAAGTCCATACCTTGCATGCTTAATTTCAGTAAAGTTCACTTCCCAGAATTGTCCTGGTCTTTTTCCTCCTAGGTGCTTTCCTCCAGGAAGCTTGGAAGGGTAAGCATAAACCAATTGATGGACCCGACAGGCTTTTGTTACCCATTCAGTCCTTTCGCTGTGATTTGGTTAGTGGAAAACTCTGTTCTTGATCCTTCAGGAATGCCTGCAGTTTCTTTGAACAAAGTTGAGTGAGTTGATGTACATTTTCTACTGACATAGTTAGAGCCATGACTATAGGAGTTTTTACTGAAGGATTTAGAAATCCCACTTGGTTGCCTTCAGGGTTAAAAGTTATTTTGGCCCAGAGCTTGGTGAGCAGATCTCTGCCCATCAATGGGGCCAGGCATTCTGTGATTACTAGGAAGGATTGATGGATTTTCCTTTTCCCAGGTCCATGGTCCTCTTAGTTGTCCAAGCCCGATACTTACTGCCATTTGCCCCTTGAACTAGAGACCTTTTATTTGATAGATGGCCCAATGGGGTCTTAAGGGCTGAGTATATTGCCCCTGTATCCACTTCAAAGTTTACTGGGGTCCCCTACACTTCAAAAGTTACCCTGAGCTCCGGGAGGGGATGATAGCCCCGACTTTTGGAGTCATCCTCAAGAGTCAGAATGGCTGGCAGGAGTGGCTGTCTCTTTCTAGGGAACTCTTTGGCCCAGTGTCCTTTTTTTTACAGTAGGCACAGTGATCTGAGGCAAGGAGTGGCCTCTGGCGTGGGCCCAGGTATCCCTTCCTGTCTCCCTGTTTCTTAATTTCTGGCCTATTTGTTGTTGTGACCAGGACCTTAGTCAGCGCCTTAGTCTGTCTTTTGTTTCTTTTATCCTCCCTTTGTTCCCTTCTCTTCCTCAGTTTCTCTCTTAAAGTATACCTTCTCAGCTTCTCTGACTAAATCTCTCAAAGTCATATCTTGTAATCCATCTAAGCATTTTAACTTTCTTTTAATATCTGGGGCAGCTTGCCCAATAAAGGCCATTGTGACAGATGACTTTTGATCCTCTGCCTGAGGATTGAAAGGAGTATATCTTCTATATGCCTCCATAATTCTCTCTAGAAACATAGAGAGAGGTTCTTCAGGCCCTTGAATAATCTCTCTTACCTTTGCCTAATTAGTTGGTCGCCTAGCGGCCGCACGGAAACCCACTATTAGAGCCCAGTGATAAGTGAACAGATGCTCCCTACCTTCAAAGATTTGGGGGCCACAGTTGGGTTGGTTCAAAGGAAAGCTGGCTTTGATTATCTTGGGAAGTTGTGTCAGTCACGCATCTGGTCAGAGGATATTTTTTTCCAGCTTCCAGGAGTATTCTATTTTGATCCCCTGTCATGAAGACAGTCCCTATGAGTTGTTGGCAGTCATCTCAAGTAGGCTAGTGTGAAAACATCAATGACTCAACCAGACCTGTGTGCCAGGTGGGGTGCTCAGAAAAAGGGGGATTGTTATATTTCCAATTATGTACGTCTGAAGAGGAGAATGGCCAAAACTGGTAGGCTTGCATTTTTTCCCCCATGGCCGTCGTCAATCTTTGGCCCACAGGGATGGAGGGGGAGCATCATGGGAGTTCCAGTGTTTTCAACTATTCACTGCTGGCGAGTTCCTATAGCCGGGCCAGCTTCCTCAAGGGAAGGAAGGGCTGTGTGTGCCACTGGGGAGCTATCTGGAGGGTGCTGTGCTCCTCCAATTGCAGAGAGGCTGAGTCAGCAGCAGGGGAATCACTTAGAGGGTGTTGGGGATTGGGGGAAGAGGGCAGGGGATAAGGAGGGGGAGGAGAATCCAGTAGAGTCAAATCTTTTGACTCAGGGAGAACAGAGGGTGGAGAAGGAAGAAGAGCAGAGGGTTTGAGAGATCATGGGGGAAGGAGTAGGAGCAGGGGCAGCGGTAAGGAAAGGCTTCACCCATGGAGGAGGAGATTTGCAGAGGTCCTGCAAAGTTAAGATATATGGCGGAATGATCCAGATGGCTATGTGGCCCTGGCTAAAAGACAATATCTCTAACTTTTTAAATTAGTGGGAAGTAGAAAGATGCTTCTAGAGGCCATCCAACTCGAAAGGTGGGTCATTCTGAGGCACAGAGCGTCTTCCAGGTCCAGTGTTTTACTAAATAAAAAAGATTCTGAGCCCTTATGTGGACTTTGGGCCAGTGATCAATGGTCAGGGACAGAGGCATTGAAGTGCTCTGTCCCATAATGAAAGATACACAAATAGTGAAAGCCACGACACATGGGGTCTCACATTCGCCGCTGCTGGATTTCAGTGGAACCTCCATATGAAAAGGTCGGGCAAGCCTTGGAGGAAGAGACCACAAAGAGATTGTCACATGCAACAGCAAAGGGTTTATTGGGGGTCCAGCATGCTGGGGCTCAGAGCTCAATTGAAAAGAGATGAGAGCCCTGAGAACACCTTAAGCAGAGTTTATATAATTTTCTTGGAGAGGGCAGGGAGGAAAGTTTATTGATGGGTCCGGGTGAGTGGGCAGTGTGCATGCACACGGGTGAGGGAGTACATTCTGCAGTTTGGCAGTTGGGGAGAGCACATTCTGGGAACAAGATTAGCAAAGAGTTCTCAAGATTTCAAAAGTGTTTTGTTAAGCATACAGAGAAACAGGAAGTGACAAGTACCTATTTTATTAACCTTTCACTACCGACTATCCCTTTTTGACTGGATGTTCTCTTCTACATTCAATCATCCAAGGTACAAGGTCCTAGGCCATTGAATATTGATTAATCTGACACATCTGTGCAGAACCTAATTCAAAGCTAAGTATCCCAATCAAGGGCCCAATTCTCTTCTGGGCTTCAAAACTTACCTAGATTTCTGTTTTCATACATGTATTTCACCTATATATTCTAATACATATCACAGGTTCCCAATACCATTATTCATCCAGCAGAATGATTCCTAACCCAAATCGAAAATGTTATTAACACTAACCGTACACTTTCCCCTCAATCTAACATTACAGAGAGGAGGGACAGAGTTAGTCTTACAATACAGGAATGTAGTGGATCTTCCACCTGCTGAGAACCTCAAAGGTCCATGCAGAAATGTCCTCTGGAGAAGACGTAGGCAGCTATGAAGGACCTGGGAGAGTAAAAGTCGTCTTACATGACAAACAACCTGGCCAGGATGAAGGGTTGTGTCCAAATCAGCCTCTCTCGTCCTAATGTAGAGAAGATGGACCAAACCAGGCCTCTGTGGAGAGCTGTTCCCAGGTTCCTATGGTTGATATACCAATGTAACTTGTGAAAGTGTCACAGGAAGTTGGGGCAGCCACCATCTCATGTGACCCTTGGAAGAAACTGTTAGGACAAAGTGGTTGCCAAGCCAGTGAACTCATTCAGTTCCTGAAGGAAGTGACCTCACCTCACTTCCGTGGTGATGGAACTCTCTGAACATGGGATCCAGGAAGCCAGGCATCCAAGCCAGTCTCAGTCACAGTCCCTGTGGGCTCACTTGTTTGGATTTACCAAGGACAGAGTCAATCTTTCTTGGTACCTACTGATGTGAGAATGGCCAAATACCAGAAAAGCTCTGAAGAGGGGCCATTCCTGAGAAAGCAGGTAGTGGCTCACCACTAGCTCCTGACAACTTCACAGAGTTGACCAAGGAGACAAGATCTGATAAAGGACAGGCCATTTTGGGAGAACATATTATGGTCCAGAAGTCAGAGGACACTCTGGATAGTCACAGACCTACTTGAGGGAAGCAGGTGCCTTTTTGGGTGTTGGTGTGGGTTTGTGGTTTTGTCTCATGTTCTGAGAATAGGTAGGAAAGACGGTTTTGTGGTGTGGAGTGAAATGTTTCTAGTAAATCGTTTCACAGGGCGTGTGTTTCTATGTCTGTGTATCTCACTGTGTCCGTGGTTGTAGACATTAGAAAAAAAGAATGCATCAATGGATGTGTCCTGTCTATTAGAAAGCTTCCGAGCATTCATCCTGCCCAATTAATGAATGGACCAGGGCTTGCATAATCAATGGGTAACACCTGCTATCTTCCTAAGTTCCAGTTTTCTTCCTGAATTCTGGCCACTCTCCAGAATAGGCTCATGGTTTTGTGTCCAAGATATGTACCACCACCAAGTTCTGTCACATGGCCATATACTGGATAGCTGAAGGGAATGGCGAGCATCTCAGAAAACTCAGATATCAGTGTGACTACTAACATCTCAGTGGAGAAACCATGGTTGGGCCTTTTGCTTAACAATTGTTCTTTTCCCCTGAGTCAGGAAGGACTTTGCCTCAGGCCAACCCGTTTGTGAAGCCTGAAGAAAACCGTTTTCAAATGGAAATGAATGGGCATCACCTGTGTCTCTTTGCTTAATTGCTTTGGAAAGGGATGTGTCTGAATCAGGCTCTTGGCCCAGTGTGAGGCTGTGGCTTAGATTGTCAGCACCTGATGGATGTAAAGAAAGATCCCATGTATGCATCCAACACCAAAATGGCCAAAAGAGCAGTCATTGTGGGTGAATTCTCTTGTCTTTCTCTGAAGTTTCCTGACCTCCATCAAGTGAGAATAAGGATCCTTTGGGTCTATTGAGTTCTTTAAAGCCCTGCAGAGGCTAGTCCATTGGTGCTTAAGTTTTATCATGACTCCAATACACATAAATAATCTAAATCCCACAGTCAGTAGGCCTCAAATTGGAGAAGTGGAGCAGTATTAAATGCAGGCCTATTGGATCACTCCTGTTTCACAGGAAGGGTGTCCAGGCCACTCAAACTTTAGGCAAATGAGGGGCAAGGGAGCTTATTTTGGATACTGTCTTGTACTGTGCTCCTCATGGAAACCTCTAGCAAGAGGTTATGTTCAGTGTCTATATGAAATAAAATGAGGGCCATGTGGGATTTTTTTTGGTTTCAATTGTTTTCATTTGTGTGGCGGTTGGAAGAGGTGACTGGGTCCACCTGGGCTTGAACAGTGGCGTGATTCCCCTTAGAGAGTGAGTTCTGTAACTGACCTCAGAGAAGTATTGCCATGACTTGTGTTGGGATTTTAGGAGGACACGCATGAGAGTCGCCCATGGAAACTGAGATATAGGCCCAGGGTACCTTTCCACAGAGCACTGGGAATCTCAGCCAGGATATCACATGATTTTATTATTAAAGGCATGTCAGCCATAGTTGAGAATCAAAACAAACATGGACCTCACATTGTAGACCTCAATGAGCCTGGCTTCATGTGACCTTTTGGCCACTCTTTGGAAAGTCTTGCCTGTGAGAGTTCTCGATAGCGTTCATTGAAATGAGCATCCTCACCATTTAATGGTTCCCGAATGAATTAAAACCCACAGTGCCTCCAACTTCATCCTTGAAAAATGCCTAGATAAATACCATGAAATTTTTGAATTTCCCATGACCTGGTCGCACTGGGAACATTTGGATGTCCTACATCATTCATGAATCTATCAGGCAGTGCCTTGATTGACTGGGATTCATTAAAATGGTGTAGAACAGAGATACCAGTAAGTTGGAGCCTACTGAGTGGTGGGCCTAGAGCAGAGGTGGAAAGGTGTATGATAAAACATCTTTGTGAGGCCATGTCAATCTGCCATTAGCTTCCAAGTTGCTTGTGACTGACATGGTGCAGCCAGCAGAATGTTCAATGAAATGGCATATTGTTATATGGAGAGGTTTCAGGGCAATGTTCAGAACCAGGTTTCTATGGACAAGGGGGCAAGCTATGAGGGATAGAAGCCTGCTTGGTGCATTCTCCTGAGAACCCTGACCCACCGCACAAGACTGAACTCCCTCCACCACTGTGTCCCATTTGAACTCCTGTATATCGTGAAGCAAATACCAAAGTCCCAGTGCAGCAGCAAGAAACACCATGAAAATTGGAGGATGACCAAATGGCTTCACAGTCCCCCAGGGAGACACTTAGCCCACAATGGCCACAGTTTACCTACAAAGAGAGAATTCAGCACTGCTAACTCATGTACATTGGAAAATAAGAATCCATGTCCTCCAGGTCACATAGATGCAGACCCAGCTTTGATGGTCTCACTAGAAAGAAATCAAAAGCTCCTGAAAACAATATATATTTCAAGTGCCCAACCACATAGGCAGTTTCCCAAGAAGTCTTTAGGGCACCAGAGCTCCACATTTGAGAAATGTTTACCGTGTCCCTTACTTTGGGAAACTCCTCTAACACCTCCAAGGTTGTGAACTCCTGAGCATATTCCATTCCAGATATGTATTCACAGATTTTCTAACTCTTCTTCTCTAATTCTGTATTACTTGGGGAGGAGTTAATTACAATAATTTTTTCTGGAAGAGAATGGGAAGATTTTTCTGTAGCACATATTTGCATACACATTATGTTCATTTTCCAATTTTCCATTCGAAATACTGATTCCCTGACACTAACCCATAGCTTGCTAGACTCTGACTACTAATCCTAATGTGATGGAGAAAAATAACTCAAACAGAATAGAAATACAAGCAGTTCAGAGGAAGGGTGGTGTATAGTTGGGCTTGCCTTTTGCAATATATAGGTTTGGATTTATAAATCTAGTCAATTTTTAATTGAAGTAGTTCTCCGTGTGTTTTTAAAGTTAACAAATATGTGAATTCCTGTCTCCCTTTCTCTGTAGCCTATTAAGCACATGTATTTGTATATGCACATATTGAATCCTACCTGGCATCACACGTACATACTTGTGAGGTGGCCAACTTGACAGATACAAATTGTGGAACAGAAAATTCAACCTATGGGGGAGCTTCCTAGTTGAACAACATTATATATAAATTCATGTTAAGTAAAATAAATATTTTTGGATATGTGGATCATATAAATTTCATGATGAATTTTGATTGGCATATATATTGCTACTTTTTAATTGCTCTGTGTGGGTTTTGTGTGTGTGTGTATATATATATATATATATATATATATATATATATATATATATATATATATATATATATATATATTTTCTCCAGATTTTTCAAAATGTAAAATATATGTGTCTTATTATACACTCCTAAATTCATTAATGTTCATATATTTGGATTTCTAATCAACTTTTCACAAGATTATTCTCAGAAATATTCATCCACCTGAACTACATATCTGTTTCCTAGTACTGAAAACTAAATTCAGTGAATGGTATATACAAATGCTTATATTTCTACAGTAACTTACCCAGTTTAACATCGGTGCAAGTAGATTCCTATGTTCCATGATGTCTATTTTGACGTTCATTTTTATTCAACACTGGTATATTAGTTTTCTTCATTTTATGCACATCATACGATATATAATTCTTCCACAATTTAGCAAATTTATAGGCATTTGTTTCACTTTCAATCACTTCCTGCTTCAGAACACATGTATTCCTCCAGCTTTCTTGACTGGTTTTTTCATGAGACTTCTTTCTGAACACATTGTTTTCGATTTCCATAATCACTTTTGGGGCAAACTCACACACCCATCATGATAAACCATAACTCTATTATTACCATTAGATGTATAACTGTTTGGAATGAATGATTGTATATCAACATAAAATTTCTTATGTATTTTCAGATATCAATTCAATCCAATATTAAAAGTGGAACCTGTTATATTATTTATTCACAGTATGGTCTATTAAGGCATCATCTCTATATTCATAGACCCAGGGTCTATGTATTTGTATCCCCAATACTAATTTATAAGTCTTTAAAATATTGCTTTCAGAAATGGTGGAAAAAATACTCTAGTCACCTGATATACATATACATTTCATCACAGTAATATTCCTGACACAAAATGCAAGGGTCACACTTATGACTGTATCAAAGCCTAAATTGAATGTGAGCATGTATTACTAACAACATCCATGTCCTGGTTCCCTAATGCTCTCAAATATTATTCCTATTGGTGACTACATATCTGTTTCTTCCTAAGATTATATATTCAAACTCAACCCTGTTAATAATGTCTTATGCTACCACTCACTTTGTACTTTGCCTGATTTCCTAATGTCTCCATTGATATCTGCTTTCAAATACCTTTTCTCCAGTTCATCATTGGGAATGACCCTTCAAATGTGCTGACATTTACATTTACTCTCTCACCAAAACCTTATTGCTAAAGAACTTTTGGTCCAACTCCTAGACTCACTCAAATGGGTTCTTCAAAGCCCTGCAGAGGGAAGCCCAGAGATTCTTGGGTTTTCTCATGACTCCAATTCACATAAAGTATCTAAACCCCACAGTCAGTAGGCCTCAAATTCGAGAAGCAGAGCAGCATTAATGGCAGGCCTATTTGATCACTCCTGGTTCACAGGAAGGGTGCCCAGGCCACCCTGACTTTAGGCAAATGAGGGGGAAGGGAGCTTATTTTGGACACTGTCTTGGACTGTGTCCCTCATGGAAACCTCTAGCAAGGGATTATGATGAGTGTCTACATGGAAGAAAATGAGGGCCATGTGGGAGTGTTTTGTTTTTAATTGTGGTCACTTGTGTGGCAGTTGGAAGAGATGAATGGGTCCACCTGGGCTTGAACTCTGCTGTGATTCCCCTTAGAAACGGAGTTTTGGAAATGACCTTAGAGATGTATTGCTATGAATTGTGTTGGGATTTTTGGAGGCCAGGCATGAGAGTCGCCCATGCATGACAATACGCCTCAAATTGGAGAAGCAGAACTTAATGTCCAAATCCTTTACTCACCCTTCTTTTTAATCCTACCGTCTATCTTCCTAATCCCAGATAAATACCATGATATATTTGAATTTCCTATGACCAGGTGGCACTGGAGAATCTTTGGATGTCCTGTTTCTGATCATGAGTGTACCAGACAGTGGCTTAATTGACTTGGTTTTATGAAAATGGTGTAGAACAGAGATGCCAGTAAGTTGGAGCCTGCTGAGTAGTGGGCCTAGAGCTGTGGTGTGAAGGTGTGTGATAAAATATCTGTGGTGGGGTCATGTGGATCTTCCATTGGCTTCCAAATGGCTTGTGACTGAAATAGTGTAGCCAGCAGACCCTTATATGTAAAGGCATCTCGTTATATGGAGAGGTTTAACGTCAATTTTAAGAAACAGGTTGCTATGGTCAAGGGGACAAGCTATGTTGGATAGAAGACTTGTTGGTGCATTCTCCTGGAGAACCTGACCCACCACACATGACAGAACTCACTCTAGCATTTTGTCCCAGTTGAACTCATTGTATTTCGTTAAGTAAATACCATACTCCCAGTGCAGCAGCAAGAAACACCACAAAAAGTGGAGGATGACCAAATGGCTTCACAGTCCACATGGGGAGACACTTACACCCGAGTGGCCACAGTTTACCTACAAAGAGAGAATTCAGCACTGCTCCCTTATGTTCAATAAAAAAAAGAAACCATGTTCTCCAGGTCACATAGATGCAGACCCATCTTTGATGATCTCACTACAAATGAACCTAAAGCTCCTGACAACAACATATATTTCAAGTGCCCGAACTCAGAGACAGTTTCTCAAGAAGTTTTTAGGCCAGCAGAGCTCCATGTTTGTGGAGTGTTTACACTGACCCTAACTTTTGGAAACTCCTCTACCACCTCCAAGGTTGTGAACTCCTGATTATGTTCCATTCCATATATGTATTCACAGATTTTCTAACTCTTCTCCTCTAATTGTGTCTTATTTGGGGTGAAGGTAATGGCAATTCATTGTTCTGGATGAGAGTGGGAATATTTTTGTGTGGCACATATTTGCATACACATTGGATTCATTTTCTTATTTTCCAATCAAAATACTGAAACCATGACACTAACCCATACCCTACTAGACTCTGACTACTAATCCTAATATGATGGAGGAAAAATAACCAAAACAAAATAGAAATACATGCAGTTCAGTGGAGGCATGGTGTATATTTGGACATGCCTTTTACATGATAAAGGGTAGGTGTTATAAATCTAGTCAATTTTTGGTTAAAATAATTCTCCATGTGTTTTTAAAATTAACTAATATGTGAATTCCTGTCTCCCTTTCTCTATAGACTATTCAGCACATGTATATTTATATGCACATATAGAATCCTACCTGGTATCACAGGTTAATTTTTTTGTGTTGTCTGACTTGGAAGATACAAATTGTGAGAAGAGATCCCTCCTCCTAAACGCTGTTGAAACTGAAAATTCAACCTATGGGTGAGTTTCCTAATAGAAAAACATTATACAAAAATCCATGTTCAGTAAAATAATTATTTTTGCATATGTGAATTATATATATTCAATGATGAATTTCGATTAGCATATGTATTGCTACTTTTTATAGTCTGTGTGTATGTTTTGTGTGTGTATATATATATATATATATATATATATATATACACATACTCTCCAGATTTTTCAAAATATGAAATATATGTGTCTTATATATACTCCCTAAATTTATTCATGTTGATGTATTTAGATTTATAATCGATTTTTCACAAGATTATTCTCAGAATTATTCATCAACTTGAAATATATATTTGTTTCCTAGTACTGAAAACTGACTTCAGTGAAAGCTGCACACAAATCCTAATATTTCTAGAGTAACTGACCCAGTTCAATATCAACGCAAGTAGACTCCTATGGGACATGACATATAATTTGACGTTCATTTTTATTCAACAATGGTACATTACTATTTCTGCAGTTTATGCACATCGTAGGATATATATTTTATCCACAAGTTCACAAATTTTTAGACATTTGTTTCAATGTCAATCACTTCCTGCTTCAGAACACAAGTATTCCTCCATGTTTCTTGACTGGTCTTTTCATGAGACTTCTTTCCAAAAATATTATATTTGATTTCCATAATCATTTTGAAGCAAAACTCACACACACTTCAGGATAAACCACAACCCTAATATTACCATTAGATGTATTACTGGTTGAAATGAATGTATGTATATCAATATAAGATTTCCTGAATATTTTTAGATATCAATTTAATCCATTATTTAAAGTTGGAACAAGTAATATTATTTATTCACACTACGCTCTATTCATGCATTATCTCTATATTCATAGACACAGGGTACATCTATTTTTACCCACAATACTAATTTATACATCTTCAAAATATGGCTCCAAGAAATGGTGGAAGAAATACTCATGTTACCTGATCCACATATACATTTTATCACAGTAATATTCTGGTCAGAAAATGCAAACATCACACTTATGATTCTACCAAAGTCTAAATGGAAAATGAACATGGATTACTAAAAACATCCATGTCCAGGCTGCCTAATGCTCCCACTTGTCAATCTTTTTGGGGACTACATATTTGTTTTTTCCTAAGATTATATACTGAAACTCAATCATATTGAAAATGTCTAATCCAATCACTCACTTTACACTTTGCATGATTTCCTAATGTCTCTATGGATATCTGCTTTCCTACGTATTTTCCCCAGTTCATCATTGTGACTGATTCTTCACACGTTCTGACATTCATATTCACTCTCTACCCGAAACCCTATTGCTAAAGAATTTTTGGTCCAAAACTTATACTCACTCTTCTTTTTAAACTTACAAACTGTCTTCCTAATACTACCAACTATCCCTTTTATCCTGGATGTTCTCTTCGACATTCAATCATCCAAGGTACAAGGTCCTATAACATTGTATATCGATTTTTCTGAGACATCTGTGCAGAACATAATTCAAAGCTAAGTATCCCAATGACGGTCCCAATGTCCTTCTGGGCTTCAAATCATACCTAGATTTCTGTTTCCATACTTATATTTTACCTATATATTCTTGTAAATATCGCAGGTTCCCAATACCATTATTCATCCAACAGAATGACTCCTCCCCAAAATCGAACCTGTTATTAACCCTAACCATACACTGTTTCCTCAATCTACCTTTACAGAAGAGCAGGGACAGAGTTTGTCTTACAATACAGGAATGTAGGGGATCTTCCACCTGCTTAGAAACTCAATGGTCCAAGCAGAAATGATCCCTGGAGAAGTATTAGGCAGCTATGTAGGACCTGAGAGAGCAAAAGTCATCTTCCATGGCAAACAACCTTGTCAGGATGAAGGGTTGTGTCTGAATCAGCCTCTCTATTCTTAATGGAGAGAATATGGACCAAACCAGGACAATGTGGAGAGCTGTTTATGGTTCCATATGGTTGATATACCATTCTAACTAGTGAAAGTGTCAGAGGAAGTAGGGTATCCTCCATCTCATGGGACCCTTGGAAGCAACTGTTATAACAAAGTGGTTGCCAAGGCAGTGAACTCATTAAATTCTTGAAATAAGTGACCTACCTCACTTCCTTGGTGATGGAACTCTCTGAATTTGGGATCCAGGAAGCCAGGCACACAGAGCCAGTCCCAGTCTCAGTCCCAGTGGGCTCACATGTTTGGATTTACCAAGGACAGAGTCTGTCTTTTTTGGTACCTACTGATGTGAGGATGGCCAAATGCGAGAAGAGTTCTGAAGACGGGCCTTCCCTGAGAAAGCATGTAGTGGTCAGAACAGGCTCCTGACAACTTCACAGTGTTTGACAAGAAGACCAGATCTAAGACAAGACAGGCCTTTTCAGGGGAACATAAAATGGCCCACCAGTCAAAGGACACTCTGGATAGTCACAGACTTACTTGGGGGAAGGAGGTGCCTTTTTGAGTGTGTGTGTGAGTTTGTGGTTTTGTCTCATGTTCTGAGAATAGGTAGGAAAGGTGGTGTGTTTGGTTTGGAGTGGACTATTTCTAGAAAGAACTTTGACAAGGCAAGTGTTTCTGTGTCTGTGTCTCCCACTGTGTCCATGGTTGAAGACATTAGAAAAGAAAATGCATCAATGGATGTGTCCTGTCTAGTAGAAAGCTTCCCAGCATTCATCCTGTCCATTTTAGTAATGGACTGCAGGTTGCCTTATCGATGGGCAACACCTACTATCTTACTAAGTTTCTATTTTCTTTTTGAATTTTGGCCACTCTCCAGAATAGGCTCATGGTTTTTTGTCCAAAATATGTACCACCTCCAAACTCTGTGACATGGCTATGTTCTGGATAGCTGGAGGGAATTGGAGCATCTCAGAAAACTCAGATATCAGTGTGACCAGAAAAGCCTCAGTGGAGAAACCCTGTTTTGGGCCTTTTGCTAACCTATTGATCTTTTGCCCTGAATGTCAGGAAGGTCTTTGCCTCAGGCCACCCCTTTGTGAAGCCTGAAGGAAACAGTTTTCAAATGGAAATGAATGGGCATCACCTGTGGCTCTTTGCTTAATTGCTTTGGAAAGCCATGTGTCTGAATCAGCCTCTTGGCCCTGTGAGAGGCTATGGCTTAGATTTTCAGCGCCTGATGGATCTAAAGAAACATCCAATATGTGCATCCAAAACCAAAATGGCAAAAACATAAGTCATTGTGGATGATGTCTCTTGCCTTCCTCTGTTAGGTTCCTGACCTTCTTCAAGGGAGTGTAGGGATTTTTTGGGTCAAATGAGTTCTTCCATGCTCTTCAGAGGTGCTTGGGTTTAATCATGAATCCAAATCACATAAGGAATTTATACCTGACAGTCAGTAGGCCTCTATTTGGAGAAGTAGAGCAGTATTAGCGGCAGACCTATGTGATCAATCCTAGTTCACAGGAAGAGTGTCCAGGCCACCCTGAGTTTAGGCAAATGAGGGGCAAGGAAGCTTATTTTGGACACTCTCTTGAGCTGCGCCATTCAAGGAATCCTCCAGCCAGAGGTTATGATGAGTGACTCTATGGAAGAAGATGAGGGCCATGTGGGATTGTTTTGGTTTTAATTGTGGTCATTTATGTGGTGGTTGGAAAAGATGACTGGGTGCACCTAGCCTTGAACACTGGTGTGATTCTCCTCAGAGACTGAGTTCTGTAACTGACCTCAGAGTAGTAATTGCTTTGAAAATGGTTGTGTCTTAATTAGCCTCTTGGCCCTGTGTGAGGCTGTGACTTAGATTATCAGCACCAGATGGATCGAAAGAAAGATCCCATGTGTGCATCCAAAACCAAAATGGCCAAAAGAGCTGTCATTGTGGATTAAGTCTCTTGCCTTTCTCTGTAAGGTTCTGAAAGAATAAAAGAAATTGAAATTGAAATTGAAATGTAAAGAACCAGGTTTGTAAACTTTCCAAGCTGCACTTTCCTGTGGCAGTTTAGACAATTCCCAGATCTGCCCAATAGATGTGTGTTGAAATCTTCCCTGACTACCTAGTTACTTAACAACCCTTTCCCAGAATCCCTGCGGCTCAGCAAGTATACATCTCAGGTATTCAACCAATCAGTTTAAATGTATACCCCTTCTTAGGGCTGACCAATCACGCCCTGCCCGAATTGTTCCCGCAAATGAAAGTGCTAATCATGCTTTAGAGTTGTTATTTGATTTTCCCATGGTATATGATGAATTGCTAAAAGAGGCTATGATGTATGTAAAGTCCCTGCCCTCTCTAAAGAATGTATATAAACTCTGCTCAAGTTGTTCTCAGGGCTCTTTGTTCTTTGCTCCTCTAAAGTGAGCTCTGAGCCCCAGCATGCTAGACCCCCAATAAAACCTTTGCTGTTGCATGAGAAAGCCTCTTGGTGGTCTTTTTCTCTGACGTTCGCCCCACCTATTCATCTGGAGGCCCCAGGTGAGATATCCGGCAGCGGCGGACGAAAGACCCCAATGGACTCCTCTCGGGGTAAGTAAGGCACCTCTTTCTGGTTTTGGGTTTCAGGTTATGGATTGGCAAAGTGGCTGTCAGTGAAGAGCAATAGTTCTCTCTGATGGTGGCTGACAGATGTGTCACAGAGCTACAGGCCACGTTCCTGGGGGACACTCCAGAGGACTAGAGAAATCAAGGAATACTAATTTCCTCAACTCGTTTATATTTTGCTTCAGGATTCGGTTCGCCAGCCCATCAGGTTTTGCCGGCTACTCAGTTTTGGTCATTGTTCTGAACTCATGTTGAGTTTACGGGCTGTCTTTATTGTCTAACCCATCAGGTTTTGGCAGTTACTCAGTTCTAATCTTTGTCTTGGACTCATGTTAAACGTTTACTGTTTGTCTTTGTCTGTGTTGCGTTTGTGTCTTCACTGTCCCTGTTTGAGTAACTCTCATTATGGGACAAAGCACTTCCACTTCTCTGTCCCTGACACTTGATCATTGGACTGATGTCCGCTCAAGGGCCCAGAATCTTTCTTTTTCAGTAAAATGCCGTACCTGGCAGATTCTCTGTGCTTCAGAATGGCCCATTCTCGGAGTCAGGTGGCCCCCCAGAAGGATCCTTCTACTTCCCTCTAATCCGAAAAGTCAGAGATATTGTCTTTCAGCCGGGGCCACGTGGCCACCCAGATCAACAGCCATATACCCCTTCCCCCAGCATCCTATCATTCAAACCTTCCACTCCTCCCCCTCTTCCTTCCATTCTCCCTGAGTCACAAGACTGGACACTCCTCCCCCTCCTTATCCTCTACCCTCGCTCTCCAACCCCCAACACGTTCCAGATGATATTCTCGCCGCTGACTCAGCCTCTCCGCCGCTAGAGGCAATTGGGCCAGACCCAAGCACTCCAGGGGACTTCTCTGCAGCAGCAGCAACCCCTCCTCCCCTGGAGGAAGCTGGGCCACCTAAAGGAACCCGCCGGTGACGGATAATAGAAAACTCGGAAGCCCCTATGATGCTTCCTCTCCGTCCCTACGGGCCAATGAACCGATCCAACTGGCACCCAAACACCATTAAATGTAGGTAGCATCTGTCCACTTATCGCCAGACTCTAATAGCGGGTCTCCGAGTGGCCGCCAGAGGGCCGACTAATTTGGCCAAGGTAAGAGAGATTATCCAAGGGCCTAATGAGTCTCCCTCTATGTTTCTGGAGAGAATTATGGAAGCATATAGGAAATATACTCCTTTTGATCCTCAGGCAGAGGATGAACAAGCATCTGTTGCAATGGCCTTTATCGAGCAGGCTGCCCTAGATATTAAGAGAAAGTTACAACGTCTAGATGTATTACAAGATAAGACCTTGAGAGATTTAGTAAGAGATGCTGAGAAAGTATATTATAAGAGAGAAACTGAGGAGGAAAGGGAACAGAGGAGAGAGACGGAAAGGGAATAAAAGGAGGATGAAAGGAGCAAAAGGCAGACTAAAGTATTGACTAAGGTTCTGGTCAGAGCACCAAATATGCCAGAAGTTAAAAAGCAGGGAGACAGAAAGGGATACCTGGGCCCCCGCCAATGGCTGCCCCTGGCCTCAGATCATTGTGCCTACTGTAAAGAAAACAGGACACTAGGCCAAAGAGTGCCCCCAAAAGAAGCAGAGATGCCAGTCCGCCGTGCTGACTCTAGAAGAGGACTAGGAAAGTCGGGGCTCGGATCCCCTCTCCGAGCTCAGGGTAACATTTAAAGTGGAGGGGACCCCAGTGAACTTTGAAGTGGATACAGGAGCAGTATAATCAACCTTTAAGACCCCACTGGGCCCCCTATCAAATAAATGGTCCCCTGTTAAAGGTACTAATGGCAGTAGATATTGGGCTGGGACAACTAAGAGGACTATGGACCTAGGAAATGGAAAAGTCCACCACGCTTTCCAAGTAATCCAAGAATGCCCAGCCCCATTGATGGGCTGGGATCTGCTTACCAAACTCTGGGCTAGAATAACCTTTAACCCTGATGGTCCCCAAGTGGAGTTTCTAAAGCCTTCAGTAAAAACTCCCATAGTCATGGCTTTGACAACATTCGTAGAAGATGAACATCAACACTTCGCGCCTCCTAGGACTGATCAAACAGGCAAACTACCCCAGAAATGGATAAAAGATTATCCTAATGCCTGGGCAGAAACTGCTGGGTTAGGTCTAGCCATATAACAACCTCCAATAGTAGTAGAATTAAAAGCCTCTATCTCTCCAATCAGTGTTAAACAATATCCTCTAATCAAAGAAGCTAAGGATGGGATAAGGGCCCATATTCAGAAATACCTGGCTCTTGGGGTCTTAAGGCCCTGTCATTTGTCCTAGTATATCCCCCTGCTACCAGTAAGAAAGCCAGAAACTGGGGACTACCGGATGCTTCAATACCTAAGAGAGATCAACAACAGAGTGCAGGACATTCACCCCACTGTACCGAATCCATATAATTTGCTTAGCGCTCTGAATCTGGAGCAGGAATGGTACACTGTGCTAGACTTAAAAGATGCTCACTTTTGCTTGCCCATACATAAGGACAGTCAGTTGCTGTTTGCTTTTGAGTGGATAGACCCCGAAAAAGGAACATCTGTCCAACTAACCTGGACTAGACTCCCACAGGGGTTCAAAAACTCTCCCACTCTCTTTGATGAACCCCTCCACAAGGACTTCAATGACTTCAAAACTGCACACCCCGATGTCACCATACTCCAATATGTGGATGGTCTGCTACTGGCAGCCGACACCAAAGAGAACTATGAGTCTGGGACCCAAGCATTATTTTCCAAGCTTGCTCAGCTTGGATATAGGGCTTCTGCCAAAAAGGCCCAAATTTGTCAGCAAGAAGTAATCTTCCTGGGTTATTCTCTTAGGGGTGGCAAAGGATGGCTCACTGAGCCCACAAAACGAGCCCCCATCTAATAAGAGACAACTCAGGGAGTTTCTTGGGACTGCCGGCTTTTGCAGGTTATGGATTCCTGGGTTCGCGTCTCTGGCTGCCCCTTTATACCCGCTGATAAAGGGGGATGCCCACTTCCAATGGACCCCTGAGCACCAACAAGCTTTTGATAATGTCAGAAAAAAGGTGCTGCTATCTGCTCCGGCCTTAGCACTCCCAGATATAGAAAAACCCTTCAGTCTCTACATCGAGGAAAAGAAAGGAATAGCACGGGTTGTGCTCACTGAGACTTTGGGACCTTGGAAAAGGCCGGTAGAATACTTATCAAATAAACTGGACCCAGTGGCTAGTGGGTCGCCCCATTGCTTAAGAGCTATAGCAGCGGCAGCCCTTCTAATAAAAGATGCTGATAAATTAACGTTGGGACAGAAGCTAACGATTATAGTCCCCCATGCCCTGGAGTGCATCATCTGTCAGCCTCCAGAGATGTGGCTATCAAACTCTAGAATAACCCACTACCAGAACCTCTTGCTTGACAAAGACAGAATCACGCTGGGACCCGCTGCTCCACTCAACCCGGCTACACTGCTGCCAGAAGAATCATCAAGACCCGTCGCTCATGAGTGTCAACACATACTGGCAGAGGAAACCAGTATACGACGAGACTTGAAGGATCAGCCACTGCCTTGCCCTGAAGTTGTATGGTTTATGGATGGCAGCAGCTTCCTCCAAGATGGTAAGCGGTGGGGTGGAGAAGCAGTAGTTAGCAAAATTAATGTCATCTGTTCCTCTGGTCTCCCAGAACTGACATCAGCCCAAAAAGCAGAACTGATTGCCCTTACGAAAGTATTGGAACTAGCAACAGGCAAAAGGGCCACCATATACACTGATAGCCGCTATGCATTTGCCACTGCAAATGTGCACGGGGCTATTTACCAGCAAAGGGGGTTATTAACCTCCACCTGGAAAGAAATAAAGAACAAAGATGAGATCCTCCAACTTCTCTCAGCAGTGCAGGGCCCTAAGGAACTAGCTATAGTGCACTGCCCAGGGCACCAGAAGGGAAATGAACCCGTGGCGGTTGGAAAAAGAAGGGCAGATGAGGAAGCTTAATTGGCAGCCCTAAATGGAGTGACTGTGTTAACTTTTTCCACACCAGGGGGAACAACAATCAGGAGACTTGGCCGCACCAGAACATTCAGGCAACTTATCATCTGAGGAGACAGATACAGAACTCTGGGATCCTACAGAGCCAAGTTTACAATTTCAAAAAGCCCACCTTTATGTCAAAGACGTACACCAGCTCACCCACTTAGACTCAGAGAAGGTATAGGCACTCTTAAAGGACCAGAGAAAGGACTTATTATTGACTGACTCACAGAGGAAAGAAATAGCTGAGCAGGTGACTAGAGCTTGTCAAGTCTGCCAAGTAGTTAATGCTTACTCATCCAAGCTTCCTGCAGGGAAGCGCTTACGAGGAACCAGACAAGGACAATTCTGGGAATTGAACTTTACTGAAATTAAGCCAGCAAGGTATGAACTTAAATATCTCCTAGTCTTTGTAGATACTTTTTCAGGATGGGTCGAAGCCTTCCCCATGAAGAAAGAAACAGCTCAGATGGTAGTCAAAAAGATCGTAGAAGACATTTTTCCAAAGTTCGGCCTGCCTAAGGTAATAGGGTCCGCTAACGGACCGGCATTCATGCCCCATGAAAATAAGGGATTTGCCAGGACCCTGGGGATTAATTGGAAGTTACATTGTGCTTATAGACCCTAGAGCTCAGGACAGGTAGAAAGGATGAATAGAACCATCAAAGAGTACTTAACAAAATTAAGCTTGGATACTGGCATAAAAAATTGGACTATGCTCCAACCTTATGCACTGTTTTGTGAAAGAAATACCCCCTCCGCCTCTTTGTGTAACCTCACCTCTTATGAAATTCTCAATGGTGCCCTTCCTCCAGTAGGGGACCTAATCCCAAATTTGAGACTTAATGATTCCTTTCACACCCCCTTGCTTGACAGATTTAAAGCCCTTTAACAAACCCAGCATCCAGCGATACCTGTGGAAACATTTGGCCTCTGCTTATCAGACTGGAGACGAGGGAACCCCACATTGATATCAAGTGGGAGGCTTCGTCTACGTGAGATGGCGTCAGGTGTCATCCCTGGAACTCCACTGGAAAGGACCATACCAGGTGCTGCTTATAACACCCACAGTGGTGAAAGTGGATGGGATCACTTCCTGGATCAATGCCTCCCATCTCATGCCTGGGCCCTGTACAGACTCTGGCTGGAAACTTCTACAGACTGGTATCCATCTCAAGTTGCGTGTCCGTCATGTGGGTAGGGCTATGGATTCTTCCCATGACCACCAGCAGCCCTAATCCCCATCAGCGTGCTCAGCAACAAGGGCAAGTAATGAATCCTAATGGGCAAGTAGTGTGATCTATTTCACAAACAGCCACCTTATGGACTTGGTGGCCATCTCTCCACCCGGACATTTGTCAGCTTGCCATAGGCTTCCCTGACTGGAATCTCCCTGACATAGAGGACCCCACACAGATCCCACTCAAACCCTAACCAGGGCAACATAGACCACCTTAACCCATGAATTATGGATGTCATCTCCCCCAGCTCAGGTGTAAACTAGCCAGTCTTGACTATTATGTGTGCCCACCTGATTTCCAAAGTCATAAAACAGGCCCAAACCTGTGGAGGACCCAGTGACTTTTATTGTAGATCTTGGGGTTGTGAACAAACGAAAGCTGCATGGTGGAACCCAAACTCCCCAGAAAGGTATGATTCCGGTAGGATGAAATGACACCTGGATTGATCCCAAGAAATGTGCTGCTAGCCCAGTGGTGTCAAAAACTCGCTGTGGAAAGAATACTCTATGTTACCCCCTCAATATAACTTTCACTTTAAAAGGAAGGGGCTACCTCAGAAAAACCTGGCCTATGGGAAATACGTGGGGAATGCGATTCGATATTTATGGCCCAGGTGATGAATTTGGTCTCTGGTTCACCGTCTGGCTTAAAAAGAAAGAAAATCCCACAGCAATAGGACCCAATCCCCTCAAGCCAGGAATTAAGCCTCCTAAACCTTCCATGCCTAGATCTACCAGAACCCCTCTACCATCTAATACTTCCTGGATTCCGTCTTTGCCTACTTCCCCAGTCCAGAGTACATCTGACTCCTCCCCCTGGAAACTAATTAAAGGAACCTTTATGGTACTGAACTCCACACAGTCAGAACTCCTTGTATTTCAGCCCAGGTCTTTGACAGCCCTGTAAATTATTGTGTAATGGTGCAGATACTCTCCAGGGTACTCTATCATAATGCCTAATCATTTGAAGGTCTACTAGGGGGACAAACAACCCGATATCAAGGGGAACCATTGTCCCTTACTCTAGCCATCCTATTGGGGATAGGAGCTGCTGCAGGAGTGGGTATGGGAACAGCTTCTATGATGCGTGGTTAACAACAAATGGCCCAATTAGAAACAGCAATAAATCAAGACTTGAAGACGTTAGAGGCCTCCATCACAGCTTTGCAGGAATCCTTAACCTCTCTCTCTGAAGTTGTTTTACAGAACAGGTGAGGATTAGACCTCCTCTTGATGAGGGAGAGGGCCTCTGTGTTGCACTGAGAGAAGAATGTTGTTTTTATGCTGACCATATTGGAGTTGCAAAATAATTCATGAGTAAATTAAGAAAATACCTTGAAGAGCGCCAGAGAGAATGGGAGATTCAACAAGGGTGCTTTGAGTCATGGTTAACCCAGTACCCCTGGTAACTACACTAATATCAGACTTAGCTGGACCCCTGATCATCCTTATGGTGTTGCTAACTGTGGGACCTTGTTTGCTTAACCACATAGTTTCCTTTCTCCAGGCTCAGATTAGGCAGGTGAAACTCATGATAATCAGACAGAAATATGCTGCACTTGTAGGAATAGAATGTGAAACCCCACAATAATTTTGATTCATTACTTTTAAGATTAAAAGTAGTCAGAAAAAGGGGTGGGAAATGAAAGAATAAAAGAAATTGAAATTGAAACGTAAAGAACCAGGTTTTGTACATTTTCCAAGCTGCACTCAGAACCTGAAATTCCTGTGGCACTTAAGACAATTCCCGGATCTTCCCATTAGATGTGTGTTGAAATCTTCCCTGACCACCTCGTTACTTAACCACCCCTTCCCAGAAACCATGCAGATCTGCACGTATACATCTCAGTGCTTCAACCAATCAGTTTAAATGTATACTCCTTCTCACGGCTGACCAATCACCCGCTGCCCAACCTGTTCCCGCCAATGAATGTGCTAATCATGTTTTAGAGTTATTATTTGATTTTCCCGCGGTATATGATGATTTTCTAAAGGAGGCTATGATGTATGTAAAGTCCCTGCCCTCTCTAAAGAATGTATATAAACTCTGCTCAAGTTGTTCTCGGGGCTCTTTGTTCTTTGCTCCTCTGAAGTGAGCTCTGAGCCTCAGCATGCTGGACCCCCAATAAACCCTTTGCTGTGGCATGAGACAGTCTCTTGGTGGTCTTTTCCTCCGAAGTTCGCCCGACCTTTTCAGTTCCTGACTTCCGTCAAGTGAGAATAGGGATCATTTGGGTCAAATGAGTTCTTCAAAGCCCTACAGTGGATAGCCCATAGGTGCTTGGGTTTTCTCATGACTCCAAATCACATAGAAAATCTACACCTGACAGTCATTAGGCCTCAAATTGGAGAAGCAGAGCAGTATTAAAGGCAGGCTTATTTGATCACTCCTGGTTCAAAGGAAGGGTGTTTAGGCCACCCTGACTTTTGGCAAATGAGGGGCAATGGAGCTTATTTTGGACACTGTCTTGGGCTGCACCCCTCATGGAAACTTCCAGCCAGAGGTTATGATGCGTGTCTGTGTAGAAGAAGATGAGGCCCATGTGGGAGTGTTTTGATTTAAATTGTGGTCATATGTGTGTTAGCTGGAAGAGATTACTGGGTCCTCCTGCCCCTGAACTCTGGTGTGACTCCTTTTAGACACTGTGTCCTGGAACTGAGCTTAGTGAAGTATTGCCATGAGTTGTGTTGGGATTTGAGGAGGCCATGCATGAGAGTCGCCCTTGGAACCTGAGAGGTAGGCCCAGGGTAGCTTTCCACAGAGCACTGGGAATCTCAGTCAGGATACCACAAGATTTTATTCTGAAAGACTTGGCAGCCATAGTTGAGATCAAAACACTCATGGATCTCAATTGTAGACCTCAATGAGCCTGGCTTCAGGTGACCTTTTGGACACTCTTTGGGAAGCCTTGCCTGTGAGAGCTCTCCAGAGTTTTCATTGAAATGATCATACTCACCATTTAATGGTTCCTGCATGAATTGAAATCCACTGTGCCTCCAACTTCATCCTTGATAAATGGCTAGATAAATAGTTTAAATTTTTGAAATCCCATGAACAGGTGGCATACAGAACCTTTGGATGTCCTATTTCTGATCATGAGTGTACCAGACAGTGCCTTGATTGATTGGGTTTAATGAAAATGGTGTAGAACCGAGATGCCAGTAATTTGGAGCCTGATGAGTAGAGGGCCTAGAGCAGCGGTAGGCAGGTGTGTGATAAAACATCTGTGATGGGGCCATGTGGATCTGCCTTTGGATTCCAAATGTCATGAGACGGACATGGTGCAGCCAGGAGACTATTATAAGTAAACACATCTTGTTATATGGAGAGGTTTTAGGGTAATTTACAGAATCAGGTTGCTATGGTCAAGGGAGCAAGCTATGTGGTATAGAGGCCGGTTTCATGAATGCTCATGTGTGAGCCACGACATGTGATAGAACTCCCTCCAGCACTGTGTCCCAGTTGAACTCCTTGTATTTCATGAAGCAAATACAAAACTCGCAGTGCAGCAGCAAGAAACACCAGGAAAAGTGGAGGATTACTAAATGGCTTCACAGTCCACACGGGCTGACACTTAGACCACTGTGTCCCAGTTGAACTCCATGTATTTCGTGAAGCAAATACCAAAGTCGCAGTGCAGCAGCAAGAAACACAATGAAGAGTGAAAGAGGAACAAATGAATATACAGTCCACGCGGGGACACACTTAGCCCCAAGTGGCCATAGTATACCTACAAAGAGAGAATTCAGCACTGCTCCCTCATGTTCATTGGAATATTACAATTTATGTCCTCCAGGTCACATAGATGCTGACCCAGCTTTGATCGTCTCACTAGAAGGAAGCAAAAGCTCCTGAAAACAACATATATTTCAAGTGCCCAAACTCAGAGGCAGTTTCTCAAGAAGTCTTTAGGCCAGCAGAGCTCTGTGATTGTGGAGTGCTTACCCTGTCCCTTACTTTTGAAAACTCCTCTACCACCTCCATGGTTGTGAACTCCTGATCAAATTCCATTTCAGATATGTATTCACATAATTTCTATCTCTTTTCCTCTAATTGTGTCTTACTTGGGGCGAAGGTAATGTCAAGGGATTGTTCTGGATGAGAGTGGGAAGATTTTTCTGAAGCACATATTTGCATACACATTGAATTCATTTTCCTATTTTCCATTCAAAATACTGAATCACTGACATTAACACATACCCTACTAGACTCTGACTACTAATCCTAATATGTTGGAGAAAAATACCCCCAAAAGAATAGAACTACAAGCAGTTCAGAGGAGGCATGGTGGATAGTTGGGCTTGCCTTTTGAATTATATAGTGTAGGAGTTTTAAATCTTGTCAATTTTTTTTTGAAATAGTTCTCCATGTATTTTAAAAGTTAAGAAATATGTGAATTCCAGTCTCCCTTACTCTGAAGCCTATTCAGCACCTGTATTTTTATATGCACATTTAGAATCCTACCTGTTACCACACGTACATTCTTGTGTGGTGGCTGAATTGGCGGATACAAATTGTGAAAAGGGATCACTCCTCCTAAACGCTGTTGGAACTGAAAATTCAACCTGTGGGTGAGCTTCCTAGTTGAACAACATTATACATAAATCGATGTTCAGTAAAATGAATTTATTTGGATCTGTGGATGATATATATTTCATGGTGATTTTAAATTGGCATATAGTGCTACTTTTTAATGTCTGTGAATGTTTGTGTGTGTGAGTGTGTGTATATATATATATATATATATATATATATATATATATATATATATATACTCTCCAGATTTTTCAAAATATGAAATATATGTGTATTATTTTACACATCCTAAATTTTTCATATTCATGAATGTGGATTTATAATCATCTTTTCACAAGATTATTCTCAGAAATATTCACATACCCTACTAGACTCTGACTACTAATCCTAATATGATGGAGAAAAGTAACGCAAACAGAATAGAAATACAAGCATTTCAGAGGAGGCATGTTGTATATTTGGACTTGCCTTTTGCATGATAAATGGTAGGTGTTATAAATCTGGTCAATTTTCAATTGAAATAGTTCTCCATGTGTTTTTAAAATTAACAAATATATGAATTCCTGTCCCTTTCTCTGTAGCCTATTCATCACATGTATTTTTATATGCATTTATAGTATCCTACCTGGTATCACATGTACATTTTTGTGAGTTGGCTGACTTGGTAGATACAAATTGTGAGAAGAGATCACTCCTCCAAATCGTTGTTGGAACTGAAAATTCCACCTATAGGGGAGCTTCCTAGTAGAAAAACATTATACATAAACTCATGTTCAGTAAAATAAATATTTTTGCATCTTTGGATGATATATATTTATAGATGAATTTTGAGTGGCATATATATTGCTACTTTTTAATGTCTGTGTGTGTGTTTTGTGTAAATATATATATATATATATATATATATATATATATATATATATATATATATATATATATATACACTCTCCAGATTTTTGAAAATATGAAATATATGTGTCTTATTTACACTCGCTAAATTTATTCATGTTCATGGACTTGGATTTATAATCAACTTTTCACAAGATTATTCTCAGAAATATTCATCCACCTGAAAAACAGATTTAACTAATATTTCTACAGTAACTCACCAAGTTTAACATCAATGCACCTCGATTCCGATATGACAAGCTGTGCATTTTGACGTTCATTTTTATTAAACCCTGGTACATTAATATTTATTCGTATTATGGACATCATAGGATATATATTTCATCCACAAATTCACAAATTTATGGGCATTTGTTTCACTTTCAATCAATTCCCGCTTCAGAACTCATGTATTCCTCCAGGTGTCTTGACTGGTCTTTTCATGTGACTTCTACCCAAACACATTATTTTCAATTTCCATAATCAATTTTGAAGCAAAACTCACACCCTTTATGATAAACCATAACCCTAATATTACAAATAGATGTATAATTGGTTTGAATGAATGTATGTTTATCAATATAAAATTTTCTTTATATTTTCAGATATCACTTCAATCCATTTTTTAAAGTTGAAACCAATTATATTCTTTATTCACACTATTGTCTATTCATACATTTTCTCTATATTCAGAGACACAGGGTGCACGTATTTGTACCCCCAATACTAATTTATATGTCTTCAACATATTGCTTCCAGAAATGGTGGAAGAAATACTCATGTCACCTGATATAAATATACATTTTTTCAGTGTAATATTCTGGACACAAAACGCAAATGTCACACTTATGATTGTACCAAATCCTAAATAGGAAGTGAGCATGGATTACTAAAACCATCCATGTCCAGGTTGCCTAATGCTCTCAAATGTCTATCCTGTCGGTGACTACATATTTGTTTCTTCCTAAGATTATATATTAAATCTCAACCTGTTGAAAGTGTCTAATCCTATCACTCACTTTATACTTTGCATGATTTCCTAATGTTTCTATTGATAAATGCTTTCCTACATATTTTTTCCAGTTCATCACTGTGACCAACTCTTCACATGTGCTGACATTTACATTCACTCTCTAACCAAAACTCTATTGCTAAAGTACTTTTGGTCCAAATCCTATTCTCACTCTTCTATCTAAACATACACTATCTTCCTAATCCTACCGACTATCCCTTTTTGACTGGATGTTTTCTTACACATTCAATCAACCAAGGTACATGTTCCTTTGCCATTATATATCGATTTATCTGAGATATCTGTGCAGAACATTGTTCAAAGCTAAGTTTCCCACTCCAGTGCCCAGTGCACTTCTGGGCTTCAAATCTTATCTAGAATTCCATTGTCATACTTATATTTCACCTCTATATTCTTATAAATACCACAGGATCCCAATATTATTATTCATCCAGTAGAATGATTCCTAACACAAATCGAACCTGTTATTAACCCTAACCATATACTGTTCCCTCAATCTATCTTTACAAAAGAGCAGGACTGAGTTGGTCTTACAATACAAAAATGTAGGGAGACTTTCACCTGCTGAGAAGCTCAAAGGTCTGTGCAGATATAATCCCTGGAGAAGATATAGGGAACTATGAAGTACCTGAGAGAGAAAAAGTCATCTTCAATTGCAAACAACCTGGTCATGATGAAGGGATGTGTCTGAATCAGCCTCTATCTTCTTAATGTAGAGAAGATGGACCAACCCAGGCCTATGTAGAGAGCTGTTCCCAGGTGCCTATGGTTGATATAACTTTCTATCTTGTGAAATTGTAACAGGAAATAGGGGCAGCCTCCATCTCATGAGACCCTTGGAAGCAGCTGTTAGGACAAAGTGGTTGCAAAGGCAGCAAATTCAATCAGTTCCAGAAAGAAGTGACCTCATCTAATTTTCTTGGTGAAGGAACACTCTAAACTTGGAATCCAGGCACCCAGAGGCAGTCCCAGTTCCAGTCCCAGTGGGCTCACTTGTTTAGATTTACAGAGGACAGAGTCCGTCTTTCTTGGTAAATACTGATGTGAGTATGGCCAAATGCCAGGTGAGCTCTGAAGAGGGGCCTTTCCTGAGAAAGCAGGTAGTGTCTCACTGCTGGTCCCGGACAATTTCACAGAGTTAGCCAAAGAGACCTGATCTGAGACAGGACAGGCCGTTTCGGGGGAACATAAAATGGTCCACCAGTCAGAGGGCTCTCCAGATAGTCACATACCTACTTGGAGGAAGGAGGTGCCTTTGTGGTTGTGGGTGTGAGTTTGTGGTTTTGTCTCATGTTCTGAGAATAGGTAGGAAAGGCAGTTTGTTTGGTTTGGAATGGACTGTGTCTACTGAGTGCTTTGACAAGGCAAGTGTTTCTATGTCTGTGTATCCCACCGTGTCTGTGGTTGTAGATATTAGAAAAGAGAATGCATCAATGGATTTGTCATGTCTAGTAGAAAGCTTCTCAGCATTCATCCTGCCTAATTTATGAATGGACTGTGGATTGCCTTATGGATGTGCAACACCTACTATCTTCCAAAGTTCCTGTTTTCTTCGTAGAATTATGGCCACTCTTCAGAATAGGCTTATGATTTTATGTCCACCATATGAACCACCTCCAAGATCTGTGACATGGCTATGTACTGGATAGCTGAAGGGAATGAGAGCATGTCAGAAAACACAGATATCATTGGGACCAGGAGAGTCTCAATGGAGAAACCCTGCTTTGAGTCTTTTGCTTACCTATTTGTCTGTTGCCCTGAATGTCAGGAAGTTCTTTGACTCAGGCCACCCCTTTTTGAAGCCTGAAGAAAACAGTTTTCAAATGAAAATGAATGGGCATCACCTTGGGCTCTTTGCTTAATTGCTTTAGAATGGGATGTGTCTGAATCAGCCTCTTGGCCCTGTGTGAGGCTGTGGCTTTGATTCTCAGCACCTGATGGGTCTAAAGAAGGATCCCATGTGTGCATCCAAAACCAAAATGGCCAAAAGAGCGGTCATTGTGGATGGAGTCTCTCGTCTTCCTCTGTAATGTTCCTGCCTCCATCAAGTGAGAATAGGGCTCCTTTGGGTCAAATGAGTTCTTCAAAGCCCTGCAGAGTCTAGCCCATAGGTGCTTGGGTTTTCTCATGACTCCCATTTACAAAAAGAATCTATACCCCACAGTCACTAGGCCACAAATTGCAGAAGTGGAGCAGTATTAACGGCAGGCCTATTTGATCACTCCTGGTTCACAGGAAGGGAGTCCGGGCCTTTAGGCATATGAGGGGTAAGGAAGCTTCTTTTGGACATTGTCTTGGGCTGTGCCCCTCATAGAATCCTCCAGCCAGAGGTAATGATGAGTGTCTATATGGAAGAAGATGAGGTCCATGTGGGAGTGTTTTGGTTTTAATTGTGGTCACTTGTGTGGCGGTTGGAAGAGATGAATTGGTCCACGTGGGCTGGAACTCTGGCGTAATTACCCTTAGAGACTGCATTCTGGAACTGATCTTAGAGAAGTATTGCAATGAGTTGTGTTGGGATTTTAGGAGGCCACGCATGAGGGTAGTTCTTGGAAAATGAGTCTTGACCCAGGGTTGCTTTCCACAGAGCACTGGGAATCTCAGCCAGGATATCACATGATTTTATTCTGAAAGACTTGGCAGCAATAGTTGAGAGTCAAAACAAACATGGACCTCATATTGTAGACCTCAATGGGCCTGGCTTCATGTGAACTTTTGGCCACTCTTTTGGAAGCCTTGCCTGTGAGAGTTCTCGGGAGCTTTCATTAAAATGAGTTTCCTCAACATTTAATGGTTCCTGAATGAATTGAAACCCACAGTGCCTCCAAATTCATCCTTTAAAAATGGTTAGATAAATACCATGAAATGTTTAAAATTCCCATGAGCAGGTGGCACTGGAAAACCTTTGGATGTCCTGTTTCTGATTATGAATATACCAGAAGGTGCCTTGATTGACTGGTTTTCATGAAAATGGTATAGAAAAGAGATGCAAGTAAGTTCGAGCCTGCTGAGTAGTGGACCTAGAGAAGTTGTGGGCAGGTGTGTGATAAAAAATCTGTGGTTTGGCCATGTGCATCTGCCTTTGGCTTCCAAATGGATTATGACTGATATGGTGCAGCCAGCAGACCCTTCTCTGAAAAGGCATCTTGTTATATGTAGGAGTTTCAGGGCAATGTTCAGAATCAGGTTGCTATGCTGAAGGAGGCAAGCTGGTGGGATAGAAGCATGGTTGGTGCATTTTCCTGCAGACCCTGACCCACCACACGTGACAGAACTCGCTCCAGCACTGTGTCCCAGTTGAACTCCTTGTTTCATGAAGCAAATGCCAAATTGCGAGTGCAGCAGCAAGAAACAGCACGAAAAGTGGAGGATGACCAAATGGGTTCACAGTGCACACGGGGAGACACTTAGCCCCCATTGGTCAAAGTTTACCTACAAAGAGAGAATTTAGCAATGCTGCCTCATGTTCATTGGAAAACAAGAAACCATGTGCTCACAAAGGTCACAAAAATGCAGACCCAGCTTGGATGGTCTCACTACAATGGAAGCTAAAGCTCCTGACAACAACATATATTTCATGTGCCCAACCTCAGAGGCAGTTTCTTAAGAACTCTTTAGGCCAGCAGAGCTCCATGTTTGTGGAGAGTTTACATTGTCCCTTAATGTTGGAAACTCCTCTACCTTCTCCAAATTTGTGAAAATTGAGCAGTTTCCATTGCAGATATGTATTCACAGATTTTCTAACTCTTCTCCTCTAATTGTGTCATACATGGGGCGAAGGTAGTGTCAAGGCATTGCTCTGGATGAGAGTGGGAAGATATTTGTGTAGCATGTATTTGCATACACATTGCATTCATTTTTAATTTTCTATTCGAAATACTGAATCCCTGACACTATCCCATACCCTACTATGTTCTGACTACTAATCCTAATATGATGGAGAAAAATACCCAAACAGAATAGAAATAAAAGCAGTTCAGAGGAGGTATGCTGCATACTTGGACTTACCTTTTGCATGATAAATGGTAGGTGTTATAAATCTAGTCAATTTTTAATTGAAATAGTTCACCATGTGTTTTTAAATTAAACAAATATATGAATTCCTGTCTCCCTTTCTCTGTAGCCTATTCATCACATGTATTTTCATATGCACTTATAGAATCCTACCTGGTATCACATGTACATTTTTGTGAGGTGGCTGACTTGGCAGATACAAATTGTGAGAAGAGATCACTCCTCCAAATTGCTGTTGGAACTGAAAATTCCACCTATAGGGGAACTTCCTAGTAGAACATCATTATACATAAACTCATGTTCAGTAAAATAAATATTTTTGCATCTGTGGATGATATATATTTAAAGATGAATTTCGATTGGCATATATATTGCTACTTTTAAATGTCTGTGTGTGTTTTTTTTGTGTGTGTGTGGGTATGTGTGTGTGTGTGTGTGTGTGTGTGTGTGTGTGTATATATATACACACTCTCCAGATTTTTCAAAATATGAAATATATGTGTCTTATATACACTCTCTAAATTCATTCATGTTCATGCATGTGGATTTATAATAAACTTTCCAAAATATTAGTCTCAGAAATATTCATCCACCTTAAATACATATTTGTTTCCTAGTACTGAAAACTAACTTCAGTGAATGGTGCATACAAATGTTAATAATTCTACAGGAACTGATCCAGTCTATCACCAATGCAAGTAGATCCCAATGGGACATGATATATAATATGATGTTCATTTATATTCAACACTGGTACATTATTATTTCTTCAGTTTTTGCTCATCATAAGATATGTATTTCATCCACAAGTTCACAAATTTGTAGGCATTTCTTTAAACTTTAATCACTTCCTACTTCACAACACATGTATTGTAAGGGTTTCTTGACTGGTCTTTTCATGAGACTTCTTTCCAAACACATTATTTTCGATTTCCATAATCACTTTTGAAGTAAAACTCACACACTCTTCATGATAAACCAAAACACTAATATTGACATTAGATGAATAACTGGTTGGAATGAATGATTGTATATGCATATAAGATTTCCAGTAATTTTTCAGATATCAGTTCATCCCATTATATTAAGTTGAAACAAGTTATATTACTTATTCACAGTATGGTCTATTCATGCTTTATCTCTATATTCATAGACATAGGGTACACCTCTTTGTACGCCCAATACTAATTTTATGTCTTCAGTATATTGCTACGAAAAATGGTGGAAGAAATACTTATGTCACCTGATCTACATATACATATTATCACAATAATATTCTGGACAAAAATGTAAATGTTACACGTATGATTGAACCAAGCAAAGCCTAAATGAAAAGTGAACATAGATTACTAAAAACATCCATGTCCAGGGTGCCTAATGCTCTCAAATGTCAATATTATTGGTGACTTCATATTTGTTTCTTTCTAAGATTCAACCTCAAGCCTGTTGAAAATGTCTAATCCTCTCACTCACTTTATACTTTCCCTGATTTTGTAATATCTTTATTGATATCTTCTTTTCTACATGTTTTCCCCACTTCATCCTCGTGACTGGCTCTTCATATGTGCTGACATATACATTCACTCTCTAACTGAAATCCTATTGCTAAAGAACTTTTGTTCCAAATCATATACTCACTCTTCTTCCTAAGACGACCGACTATCTTCCTAATCCTACCGACTATCCCTTTTTGAAGGGATGTTCTCTTCTACATTCAATCTTCCAAGGTACAAGGTCCTATGCCATTGTATATCAAATTATCTGAGACATCTGTGCAGAACATAATTCAAAGCTAAGTATCCCAATCAAGGGCCCAATGCCTTTATGGGTTTAAAATCATACCTGGATTTCTGTTTTCATACTTATGTTTCACCTCTACATTCCTGTAAATATACCAGGTTCCCAATACCATTATTCATCCAGAAGAATGATTCCTAACACAAATCGAAATCAAACCTGTTATTAACCCTAAACATACACTGTTCCCTCAATCTCATTTTACAGAAGAGCAGGGACAAAGTTGTTCTTACAATACAGAAAAGTAGGGGACCTTCCACCTGCTGAGATCCTCAAAGGTCCATGCAGAAATGATACCTGGAGAAGTTGTAGACAGGTATGAAGGACCTGAAAGAGCAAAAGTCATCTTCGATGACAAACCACCTGGTCAGGATGAAGGGATGTGTCTGAATCAGCCTCTCTCTTCTTATTGTGGAGAAGATGGACCAAACCAGGCCTGTGTGTGTGCCTATGGTTGATATACCATTCTAAATTGTGAAAGTGTCAGAGGAAGAAGGGGCAGCCTCCATCTCATGGGGCCCTTGGAATCAACTGTTAGGACCAAGTGGTTTCCAAGGCAGTGACCTCATTCAGTTCCAAAGAAAGTGTCATACCTCATTTCCTTGGTGATGGAACTCTCTGAACTTGGTATCTAAGAAGCCAGGCACCCAGATGCAGTTCCAGTCCCAGTCCCAGTGGGCTCACTTGTTTGGATTTACCAAGGACAGAGTCAGTCTTTCTTGGTACCTACTGATGTGAGGATGGCCAAATGCCAGGAGAGCTCTGAAGAGGGACCTTTCCTGAGAAAGCATGTAGGGGCTCACCACTTTTTCCTGACAACTTCACATAGTTGGCCAAGGAAACCAGATCTGAGAGAATACAGGCCATTTCGGGGGAACATAGTATTGCCCACCAGTCAGAGGACACTCCGGATAGTCACAGACCTACTTAGGGGAAGGAGGTGCCATTGTGAGTGTGGGTGTGTGGTTTTGTCTCTTGTTCTGAGAATAGGTAGGAAAGGCGGTTTGTTTGGTTTTCAGTGAACTATTTCTAGTAAGTCATTTGACAAGGTGAGTGTTTCTATGTCTGTGTATCCCACTGTGTCCGTGGTTGTAGACATGAGAAAAGACAATGCAACAATGGATGTGTCCTGTGTAGTAGAAAGATTCCCAGCATTCATCCTGCCCAATTTATGAATGGACTGCAGCTTGCCTTATGGATTGGCAAAACCTACTACCTTCCTAAGTCCCTGTTTTTTTCCTGAATTCTGGCAACTCTCCAGAATAGTCTCATTGTTTTGTGTCCAAGATATGTACCAACTCCAAGGTCTTTGACATGTCCATGTACTGGATACCTGAAGGGAATGGCCAGTATCTCAGAAAACTCAGATATGAGTGTGACCAGAAAAGTCTCAGTGGAGATACCATGCTTTGGGCCTTTTGCTTACCTATTGTTCTGTTGCCCTGAATGTCAGGAAGATGTTGGGCTCAGGCTACCCCTTTGTGAAGCCTGAAGAAAACAGTTTTCAAATGGAAATGAATGGGCATCACCTGTGGCTCTTGCTAAATTGCTTCGGAAAGGGATGTGTCTGAATCAGGCTCTTGGCCCTGTGTGAGGCTGTGGCTTAGATTCTCAGCACCTGATGGATCTAAAGAAAGATCCCATGTGTGAAACCAAAACCAAATTCGCAAAAAAATTCAGTCATTGTGAATGAATTCTATTGCCTTTCTCTGTTAGGTTCCTGAAATCAATCAAGTGAGAATAGCGATCCTTTTGGTCAAATGAGTTCTTCAAATCTCTGCAGAGGTGCTTGTCTTTTCTCATGACTCCAGTTCACATAAAGAATCTAAACCCCACAGTCAGAAGGCCTCAAATTGGAAAAGCGGAGCAGTATTAATGACAGGCCTATTTGATCACTCCTGGTTCACAGGAAGGGTGTCCTTCCCACCCTGACTTGAGCCAAATGAGGGGCAAGGGAGCTTATTTTGGACACTCTTTTGGAATGTGCCCCTCATGGAAAGCTCCAACCAGAGGTTATGATGAGTGTCTATAAGGAAGAAGATGGGGCCATGTGATAGTGTTTTGTTTTTAATTGTGTTCATTTGATTGGCGGTGTGAAGAGATCACTGGGTCAACCTGGGCTTGAACTCTGGTTTGATTCCCCTTAGAGACTGCGTTCTGGAATTGACCTCAGAGAAGTATTGCCATGAAAAGTGTTGGGATTTTAGGAGGCCACGCATGAAAGTCACCCTTGGAAACTGAGATCTAGGCCCAGGGTGGTTTTCCAAAGAGTACTGGTAATCTCAGCCAGTATATCACATGATTTTATTCTGAAAGACTTGGCATGGATAGTTTTGAGTCAAAACACACATGGACCTCACATTGGAGACCTCAATGCGCCTGGCTTCATGTGACCTTTTGGCCACTCTTTTGGAAGCCTTGCCTGTGAGAGTTCTCCAGAGCTTTCTTTGAAATGAACTTCCTCAACATTTAATGGTTCCTGAATGAATTGAAACCCACAGTGCCTCCAACTTCATCCTTGAAAAATGGCCAGATAAATACCATGAAATTTTTAAAATTCCCATGACCAGGTGGCACTGGAGAACCTTTGGATGTCCTGTTGCTGATCTTGAGTGTACCAGAACCTGCCTTAATTCACTGGGTTTCATGAAAATGGTGTAGAACAGAGATGCCATTGAGTTATAGCCTGCAGAGTTGTGGGCCTAGAGAAATGGTGTGCAGTTTTGTGATAATACATCTGTGTTTGACCATGTGGTTCTGCCATTGGCTTCCAAATTCATTGTGACTGCCATGGTGCAGCCAGGAGACCCGTATATGTAAAAGCATGTTTTTATATTGAAAGATTTCAGGGCCATGTTCAGAATCAAGTTGCTATGGACATGGGGGCAAGCAAGTTAGAGCCTGCAGAGTATTGGGCCTAGAGAAGTGGTCTGCAGTTGTGTGATAATACATCTGTGTTATGGCCATGTGGATTTCTCATTGGCTTCCAAATTTTTTGTGACTAACATGGTGCAGCCAGGAGACCCGAATATGTAAAAGCATGTTTTTATATGGAGAGGATTCAGGGCCATGTTCAGAATCAAGTTGCTATGGAAAAGGGGGCAAGGTATGTGGGAAAGAAGCCTGGTTGTTGCATTCTCCTGCAGACCCTGACCCACAACACGTGACAGAACTCCCTCCAGCACTGTGTCCCTGTTGAACTTCTTGTATTTTTTGAAGCAAATACCAAACTCCCAGTGCAACAGCAGGAAACACCATGAAAAGTGGAGGATGACCAAATGGCTCCACAGTCCACATGGGGAGACAATTAGACCCCAGTGGCCACTGTTTACCTACAAAGAGTGAATTCAGCACTGCTGCCTCATGTTCACTGGAAAATAAGAAACCATATCCTCCAGGTCACATAGATGCAGACCCAGATTTTATTGTCTCACTACAAAGGAAGCTAAAGCTCCTGAAAATAACGTATGTTTCAAGTGCCCAACCTCAGAGGCAGTTTCTCAAGATGTCTTTACGCCAGCAGACCTCCATGTTAGAGGAGTGTTTACCATGTCCCTTACTTTTGGAAACTCCTCTACCACCTCCAAGGTTCTGAACTCTGAGCATTTTCCACTCAAGATATGTATTCACAGATTTTCTAACTCTTCTATTCTAATTGTGACTTACTTCAGGCGAAGGTAATGTCAAGGATTTGTTCTGGATGAGAGTGGGAAGATTTTTGTGTAGCATATATTTGCATACACATTTGATTCATTATTCTATTTTCCATTTGAAATACTGATCCCTGACACTAACTCATAACCTACTGGACTCTGACTACTACTCCTAATATGATGGAGAAAAATAACCCAAACAGAATAGAAATCCAAGCAGTTCAGAGGAGACATGGTGTATAGTTGGACTTGCCTTTTGCATAAAAAAGGGTAGGTGTTATAAATCTAGTCAATTTTCTGTTGAAATAGTTATCCATGTGTTTTTAAAGTTAACAAATATGTGAATTCCTGTCTCCCTCTCTCTGTAGCCTATTCAGCACATGTATTTTTATATGCACATATAGAATCCTACCTGGTATCACACGTACAT